>NW_028283459.1:0-47781 GCF_059441005.1 Hippichthys cyanospilos
AAATCATAAACTAAGCATTTTTCAGCTGAAATAATGAATGTAGTCCTCTTAATTCTTGCTTCTAAAGCATACGCAAGCAGAAATTTCAATGTACAATGATGTTTTTAAAAAAAACAGTCAAAATGTGCTCCACTCGGGCTGAAAACGCTGTTGGGGACATTTCATTAATGTTGACTATAAATCATAAACTAAGCATTTTTCAGCTGAAATAATGAATGTAGTCCTCTTAATTCTTGCTTCTAAAGCATACGCAAGCAGAAATTTCAATGTACAATGATGTTTTTAAAAAAACAGTCAAAATGTGCTCCACTCGGGCTGAAAACGCTGTTGGGGACATTACATTAATGTTGACTATAAATCATAAACTAAGCATTTTTCAGCTGAAATAATGAATGTAGTCCTCTTAATTCTTGCTTCTAAAGCATACGCAAGCAGAAATTTCAATGTACAATGATGTTTTTAAAAAAAGGGTCAAAATGTGCTCCACTCGGGCTGAAAACGCTTGTTTGGAACATTTCATTAATGTTGACTATAAATCATAAACTAAGCATTTTTCAGCTGAAATAATGAATGTAGTCCTCTTAATTCTTGCTTCTAAAGCATACGCAAGCAGAAATTTCAATGTACAATGATGTTTTTAAAAAAACAGTCAAAATGTGCTCCACTCGGGCTGAAAACGCTTGTTTGGGACATGACATTAATGTTGACTATAAATCATAAACTAAGCATTTTTCAGCTGAAATAATGAATGTAGTCCTCTTAATTCTTGCTTCTAAAGCATACGCAAGCAGAAATTTCAATGTACAATGATGTTTTTAAAAAAACGGTCAAAATGTGCTCCACTCGGGCTGAAAACGCTTGTTTGGAACATTTCATTAATGTTGACTATAAATCATAAACTAAGCATTTTTCAGCTGAAATAATGAATGTAGTCCTCTTAATTCTTGCTTCTAAAGCATACGCAAGCAGAAATTTCAATGTACAATGATGTTTTTAAAAAAAACAGTCAAAATGTGCTCCACTCGGGCTGAAAACGCTGTTGGGGACATTTCATTAATGTTGACTATAAATCATAAACTAAGCATTTTTCAGCTGAAATAATGAATGTAGTCCTCTTAATTCTTGCTTCTAAAGCATACGCAAGCAGAAATTTCAATGTACAATGATGTTTTTAAAAAACGGTCAAAATGTGCTCCACTCGGGCTGAAAACGCTTGTTCGGAACATTTCCTTAATGTTGACTATAAATCATAAACTAAGCATTTTTCAGCTGAAATAATGAATGTAGTCCTCTTAATTCTTGCTTCTAAAGCATACGCAAGCAGAAATTTCAATGTACAATGATGTTTTTAAAAAAACAGTCAAAATGTGCTCCACTCCGGCTGAAAACGCTGTTGGGGACATTTCATTAATGTTGACTATAAATCATAAACTAAGCATTTTTCAGCTGAAATAATGAATGTAGTCCTCTTAATTCTTGCTTCTAAAGCATACGCAAGCAGAAATTTCAATGTACAATGATGTTTTTAAAAAAACAGTCAAAATGTGCTCCACTCGGGCTGAAAACGCTGTTGGGGACATTACATTAATGTTGACTATAAATCATAAACTAAGCATTTTTCAGCTGAAATAATGAATGTAGTCCTCTTAATTCTTGCTTCTAAAGCATACACAAACAGAAAATTCAATGTGCAATGATGTTTTTAAAAAAACGGTCAAAATGTGCTCCACTCGGGCTGAAAACGCTGTTGGGGACATTTCATTAATGTTGACTATAAATCATAAACTAAGCATTTTTCAGCTGAAATAATGAATGTAGTCCTCTTAATTCTTGCTTCTAAAGCATACGCAAGCAGAAATTTCAATGTACAATGATGTTTTTAAAAAAAGGGTCAAAATGTGCTCCACTCGGGCTGAAAACGCTTGTTTGGAACATTTCATTAATGTTGACTATAAATCATAAACTAAGCATTTTTCAGCTGAAATAATGAATGTAGTCCTCTTAATTCTTGCTTCTAAAGCATACGCAAGCAGAAATTTCAATGTACAATGATGTTTTTAAAAAAACAGTCAAAATGTGCTCCACTCGGGCTGAAAACGCTGTTGGGGACATTTCATTAATGTTGACTATAAATCATAAACTAAGCATTTTTCAGCTGAAATAATGAATGTAGTCCTCTTAATTCTTGCTTCTAAAGCATACGCAAGCAGAAATTTCAATGTACAATGATGTTTTTAAAAAAAACAGTCAAAATGTGCTCCACTCGGGCTGAAAACGCTGTTGGGGACATTTCATTAATGTTGACTATAAATCATAAACTAAGCATTTTTCAGCTGAAATAATGAATGTAGTCCTCTTAATTCTTGCTTCTAAAGCATACGCAAGCAGAAGTTTCAATGTACAATGATGTTTTTAAAAAAACGGTCAAAATGTGCTCCACTCGGGCTGAAAACGCTTGTTCGGAACATTTCCTTAATGTTGACTATAAATCATAAACTAAGCATTTTTCAGCTGAAATAATGAATGTAGTCCTCTTAATTCTTGCTTCTAAAGCATACGCAAACAGAAATTTCAATGTACAATGATGTTTTTAAAAAAACGGTCAAAATGTGCTCCACTCGGGCTGAAAACGCTTGTTTGGGACATTACATTAATGTTGACTATAAATCATAAACTAAGCATTTTATAGCTGAAATAATGAATGTAGTCCTCTTAATTCTTGCTTCTAAAGCATACACAAACAGAAATTTCAATGTACAATGATGTTTTTAAAAAACGGTCAAAATGTGCTCCACTCGGGCTGAAAACGCTTGTTTGGAACATTTCATTAATGTTGACTACAAATCAAAAACTAAGCATTTTTCAGCTGAAATAATGAATGTAGTCCTCTTAATTCTTGCTTCTAAAGCATACGCAAGCAGAAATTTCAATGTGCAATGATGTTTTTAAAAAAACGGTCAAAATGTGCTCCACTCGGGCTGAAAACGCTGTTGGGGACATTTCATTAATGTTGACTATAAATCATAAACTAAGCATTTTTCAGCTGAAATAATGAATGTAGTCCTCTTAATTCTTGCTTCTAAAGCATACGCAAGCAGAAATTTCAATGTACAATGATGTTTTTAAAAAAAGGGTCAAAATGTGCTCCACTCGGGCTGAAAACGCTTGTTTGGAACATTTCATTAATGTTGACTATAAATCATAAACTAAGCATTTTTCAGCTGAAATAATGAATGTAGTCCTCTTAATTCTTGCTTCTAAAGCATACGCAAGCAGAAATTTCAATGTACAATGATGTTTTTAAAAACAACAGTCAAAATGTGCTCCACTCGGGCTGAAAACGCTGTTGGGGACATTTCATTAATGTTGACTATAAATCATAAACTAAGCATTTTTCAGCTGAAATAATGAATGTAGTCCTCTTAATTCTTGCTTCTAAAGCATACGCAAGCAGAAATTTCAATGTACAATGATGTTTTTAAAAAAAACAGTCAAAATGTGCTCCACTCGGGCTGAAAACGCTGTTGGGGACATTTCATTAATGTTGACTATAAATCATAAACTAAGCATTTTTCAGCTGAAATAATGAATGTAGTCCTCTTAATTCTTGCTTCTAAAGCATACGCAAGCAGAAATTTCAATGTACAATGATGTTTTTAAAAAAACAGTCAAAATGTGCTCCACTCGGGCTGAAAACGCTTGTTTGGGACATTACATTAATGTTGACTATAAATCATAAACTAAGCATTTTTCAGCTGAAATAATGAATGTAGTCCTCTTAATTCTTGCTTCTAAAGCATACGCAAACAGAAATTTCAATGTACAATGATGTTTTTAAAAAAACGGTCAAAATGTGCTCCACTCGGGCTGAAAACGCTTGTTTGGGACATTACATTAATGTTGACTATAAATCATAAACTAAGCATTTTTCAGCTGAAATAATGAATGTAGTCCTCTTAATTCTTGCTTCTAAAGCATACACAAACAGAAATTTCAATGTACAATGATGTTTTTAAAAAAACGGTCAAAATGTGCTCCACTCGGGCTGAAAACGCTTGTTTGGAACATTTCATTAATGTTGACTATAAATCATAAACTAAGCATTTTTCAGCTGAAATAATGAATGTAGTCCTCTTAATTCTTGCTTCTAAAGCATACGCAAGCAGAAATTTCAATGTACAATGATGTTTTTAAAAAAAACAGTCAAAATGTGCTCCACTCGGGCTGAAAACGCTGTTGGGGACATTTCATTAATGTTGACTATAAATCATAAACTAAGCATTTTTTAGCTGAAATAATGAATGTAGTCCTCTTAATTCTTGCTTCTAAAGCATACGCAAGCAGAAATTTCAATGTACAATGATGTTTTTAAAAAAACGGTCAAAATGCGCTCCACTCGGGCTGAAAACGCTTGTTCGGAACATTTCCTTAATGTTGACTATAAATCATAAACTAAGCATTTTTCAGCTGAAATAATGAATGTAGTCCTCTTAATTCTTGCTTCTAAAGCATACGCAAGCAGAAATTTCAATGTACAATGATGTTTTTAAAAAAACAGTCAAAATGTGCTCCACTCGGGCTGAAAACGCTGTTGGGGACATTTCATTAATGTTGACTACAAATCAAAAACTAAGCATTTTTCAGCTGAAATAATGAATGTAGTCCTCTTAATTCTTGCTTCTAAAGCATACGCAAGCAGAAATTTCAATGTACAATGATGTTTTTAAAAAAACAGTCAAAATGTGCTCCACTCGGGCTGAAAACGCTGTTGGGGACATTTCATTAATGTTGACTATAAATCATAAACTAAGCATTTTTCAGCTGAAATAATGAATGTAGTCCTCTTAATTCTTGCTTCTAAAGCATACGCAAGCAGAAATTTCAATGTACAATGATGTTTTTAAAAAAACAGTCAAAATGTGCTCCACTCGGGCTGAAAACGCTTGTTTGGGACATTACATTAATGTTGACTATAAATCATAAACTAAGCATTTTTCAGCTGAAATAATGAATGTAGTCCTCTTAATTCTTGCTTCTAAAGAATACGCAAACAGAAATTTCAATGTACAATGATGTTTTTAAAAAAAGGGTCAAAATGTGCTCCACTCGGGCTGAAAACGCTTGTTCGGAACATTTCCTTAATGTTGACTATAAATCATAAACTAAGCATTTTTCAGCTGAAATAATGAATGTAGTCCTCTTAATTCTTGCTTCTAAAGCATACGCAAGCAGAAATTTCAATGTACAATGATGTTTTTAAAAAAACTGTCAAAATGTGCTCCACTCGGGCTGAAAACGCTTGCTTGGGACATGACATTAATGTTGACTATAAATCATAAACTAAGCATTTTTCAGCTGAAATAATGAATGTAGTCCTCTTAATTCTTGCTTCTAAAGCATACGCAAGCAGAAATTTCAATGTACAATGATGTTTTTAAAAAAAGGGTCAAAATGTGCTCCACTCGGGCTGAAAACGCTTGTTTGGAACATTTCATTAATGTTGACTATAAATCATAAACTAAGCATTTTTCAGCTGAAATAATGAATGTAGTCCTCTTAATTCTTGCTTCTAAAGCATACGCAAGCAGAAATTTCAATGTACAATGATGTTTTTAAAAAAACAGTCAAAATGTGCTCCACTCGGGCTGAAAACGCTTGTTTGGAACATTTCATTAATGTTGACTATAAATCATAAACTAAGCATTTTTCAGCTGAAATAATGAATGTAGTCCTCTTAATTCTTGCTTCTAAAGCATACGCAAGCAGAAATTTCAATGTACAATGATGTTTTTAAAAAAACGGTCAAAATGTGCTCCACTCGGGCTGAAAACGCTTGTTTGGGACATTACATTAATGTTGACTATAAATCATAAACTAAGCATTTTTCAGCTGAAATAATGAATGTAGTCCTCTTAATTCTTGCTTCTAAAGCATACGCAAACAGAAATTTCAATGTACAATGATGTTTTTTAAAAAACGGTCAAAATGTGCTCCACTCGGGCTGAAAACGCTTGTTCGGAACATTTCCTTAATGTTGACTATAAATCATAAACTAAGCATTTTTCAGCTGAAATAATGAATGTAGTCCTCTTAATTCTTGCTTCTAAAGCATATGCAAGCAGAAATTTCAATGTACAATGATGTTTTTAAAAAAAACAGTCAAAATGCGCTCCACTCGGGCTGAAAACGCTGTTGGGGACATTTCATTAATGTTGACTACAAATCAAAAACTAAGCATTTTTCAGCTGAAATAATGAATGTAGTCCTCTTAATTCTTGCTTCTAAAGCATACGCAAGCAGAAATTTCAATGTACAATGATGTTTTTAAAAAAAGGGTCAAAATGTGCTCCACTCGGGCTGAAAACGCTTGTTTGGAACATTTCATTAATGTTGACTATAAATCATAAACTAAGCATTTTTCAGCTGAAATAATGAATGTAGTCCTCTTAATTCTTGCTTCTAAAGCATACGCAAGCAGAAATTTCAATGTACAATGATGTTTTTAAAAAAACAGTCAAAATGTGCTCCACTCGGGCTGAAAACGCTTGTTTGGGACATGACATTAATGTTGACTATAAATCATAAACTAAGCATTTTTCAGCTGAAATAATGAATGTAGTCCTCTTAATTCTTGCTTCTAAAGCATACGCAAGCAGAAATTTCAATGTACAATGATGTTTTTAAAAAAACAGTCAAAATGTGCTCCACTCGGGCTGAAAACGCTTGTTTGGGACATTACATTAATGTTGACTATAAATCATAAACTAAGCATTTTTCAGCTGAAATAATGAATGTAGTCCTCTTAATTCTTGCTTCTAAAGCATACGCAAAAAGAAATTTCAATGTACAATGATGTTTTTTAAAAAACGGTCAAAATGTGCTCCACTCGGGCTGAAAACGCTTGTTCGGAACATTTCCTTAATGTTGACTATAAATCATAAACTAAGCATTTTTCAGCTGAAATAATGAATGTAGTCCTCTTAATTCTTGCTTCTAAAGCATACGCAAGCAGAAATTTCAATGTACAATGATGTTTTTAAAAAAAACAGTCAAAATGCGCTCCACTCGGGCTGAAAACGCTGTTGGGGACATTTCATTAATGTTGACTACAAATCAAAAACTAAGCATTTTTCAGCTGAAATAATGAATGTAGTCCTCTTAATTCTTGCTTCTAAAGCATACGCAAGCAGAAATTTCAATGTACAATGATGTTTTTAAAAAAAGGGTCAAAATGTGCTCCACTCGGGCTGAAAACGCTTGTTTGGAACATTTCATTAATGTTGACTATAAATCATAAACTAAGCATTTTTCAGCTGAAATAATGAATGTAGTCCTCTTAATTCTTGCTTCTAAAGCATACGCAAGCAGAAATTTCAATGTACAATGATGTTTTTAAAAAAACGGTCAAAATGTGCTCCACTCGGGCTGAAAACGCTTGTTTGGGACATTACATTAATGTTGACTATAAATCATAAACTAAGCATTTTTCAGCTGAAATAATGAATGTAGTCCTCTTAATTCTTGCTTCTAAAGCATACGCAAACAGAAATTTCAATGTACAATGATGTTTTTTAAAAAACGGTCAAAATGTGCTCCACTCGGGCTGAAAACGCTTGTTCGGAACATTTCCTTAATGTTGACTATAAATCATAAACTAAGCATTTTTCAGCTGAAATAATGAATGTAGTCCTCTTAATTCTTGCTTCTAAAGCATATGCAAGCAGAAATTTCAATGTACAATGATGTTTTTAAAAAAAACAGTCAAAATGCGCTCCACTCGGGCTGAAAACGCTGTTGGGGACATTTCATTAATGTTGACTACAAATCAAAAACTAAGCATTTTTCAGCTGAAATAATGAATGTAGTCCTCTTAATTCTTGCTTCTAAAGCATACGCAAGCAGAAATTTCAATGTACAATGATGTTTTTAAAAAAAGGGTCAAAATGTGCTCCACTCGGGCTGAAAACGCTTGTTTGGAACATTTCATTAATGTTGACTATAAATCATAAACTAAGCATTTTTCAGCTGAAATAATGAATGTAGTCCTCTTAATTCTTGCTTCTAAAGCATACGCAAGCAGAAATTTCAATGTACAATGATGTTTTTAAAAAAACAGTCAAAATGTGCTCCACTCGGGCTGAAAACGCTTGTTTGGGACATGACATTAATGTTGACTATAAATCATAAACTAAGCATTTTTCAGCTGAAATAATGAATGTAGTCCTCTTAATTCTTGCTTCTAAAGCATACGCAAGCAGAAATTTCAATGTACAATGATGTTTTTAAAAAAACAGTCAAAATGTGCTCCACTCGGGCTGAAAACGCTTGTTTGGGACATTACATTAATGTTGACTATAAATCATAAACTAAGCATTTTTCAGCTGAAATAATGAATGTAGTCCTCTTAATTCTTGCTTCTAAAGCATACGCAAAAAGAAATTTCAATGTACAATGATGTTTTTTAAAAAACGGTCAAAATGTGCTCCACTCGGGCTGAAAACGCTTGTTCGGAACATTTCCTTAATGTTGACTATAAATCATAAACTAAGCATTTTTCAGCTGAAATAATGAATGTAGTCCTCTTAATTCTTGCTTCTAAAGCATACGCAAGCAGAAATTTCAATGTACAATGATGTTTTTAAAAAAAACAGTCAAAATGCGCTCCACTCGGGCTGAAAACGCTGTTGGGGACATTTCATTAATGTTGACTACAAATCAAAAACTAAGCATTTTTCAGCTGAAATAATGAATGTAGTCCTCTTAATTCTTGCTTCTAAAGCATACGCAAGCAGAAATTTCAATGTACAATGATGTTTTTAAAAAAAGGGTCAAAATGTGCTCCACTCGGGCTGAAAACGCTTGTTTGGAACATTTCATTAATGTTGACTATAAATCATAAACTAAGCATTTTTCAGCTGAAATAATGAATGTAGTCCTCTTAATTCTTGCTTCTAAAGCATACGCAAGCAGAAATTTCAATGTACAATGATGTTTTTAAAAAAAGGGTCAAAATGTGCTCCACTCGGGCTGAAAACGCTTGTTTGGAACATTTCATTAATGTTGACTATAAATCATAAACTAAGCATTTTTCAGCTGAAATAATGAATGTAGTCCTCTTAATTCTTGCTTCTAAAGCATACGCAAGCAGAAATTTCAATGTACAATGATGTTTTTAAAAAAACAGTCAAAATGTGCTCCACTCGGGCTGAAAACGCTTGTTTGGGACATGACATTAATGTTGACTATAAATCATAAACTAAGCATTTTTCAGCTGAAATAATGAATGTAGTCCTCTTAATTCTTGCTTCTAAAGCATACGCAAGCAGAAATTTCAATGTACAATGATGTTTTTAAAAAAAGGGTCAAAATGTGCTCCACTCGGGCTGAAAACGCTTGTTTGGAACATTTCCTTAATGTTGACTATAAATCATAAACTAAGCATTTTTCAGCTGAAATAATGAATGTAGTCCTCTTAATTCTTGCTTCTAAAGCATACGCAAGCAGAAATTTCAATGTACAATGATGTTTTTAAAAAAACAGTCAAAATGTGCTCCACTCGGGCTGAAAACGCTGTTGGGGACATTTCATTAATGTTGACTACAAATCAAAAACTAAGCATTTTTCAGCTGAAATAATGAATGTAGTCCTCTTAATTCTTGCTTCTAAAGCATTCGCAAGCAGAAATTTCAATGTACAATGATGTTTTTAAAAAAACAGTCAAAATGTGCTCCACTCGGGCTGAAAACGCTGTTGGGGACATTTCATTAATGTTGACTATAAATCATAAACTAAGCATTTTTCAGCTGAAATAATGAATGTAGTCCTCTTAATTCTTGCTTCTAAAGCATACGCAAGCAGAAATTTCAATGTACAATGATGTTTTTAAAAAATTGGTCAAAATGTGCTCCACTCGGGCTGAAAACGCTTGTTTGGGACATTACATTAATGTTGACTATAAATCATAAACTAAGCATTTTTCAGCTGAAATAATGAATGTAGTCCTCTTAATTCTTGCTTCTAAAGCATACGCAAACAGAAATTTCAATGTACAATGATGTTTTTTAAAAAACGGTCAAAATGTGCTCCACTCGGGCTGAAAACGCTTGTTCGGAACATTTCCTTAATGTTGACTATAAATCATAAACTAAGCATTTTTCAGCTGAAATAATGAATGTAGTCCTCTTAATTCTTGCTTCTAAAGCATACGCAAGCAGAAATTTCAATGTACAATGATGTTTTTAAAAAAAACAGTCAAAATGCGCTCCACTCGGGCTGAAAACGCTGTTGGGGACATTTCATTAATGTTGACTACAAATCAAAAACTAAGCATTTTTCAGCTGAAATAATGAATGTAGTCCTCTTAATTCTTGCTTCTAAAGCATACGCAAGCAGAAATTTCAATGTACAATGATGTTTTTAAAAAAACAGTCAAAATGTGCTCCACTCGGGCTGAAAACGCTTGTTTGGAACATTTCATTAATGTTGACTATAAATCATAAACTAAGCATTTTTCAGCTGAAATAATGAATGTAGTCCTCTTAATTCTTGCTTCTAAAGCATACGCAAGCAGAAATTTCAATGTACAATGATGTTTTTAAAAAAACAGTCAAAATGTGCTCCACTCGGGCTGAAAACGCTTGTTTGGGACATGACATTAATGTTGACTATAAATCATAAACTAAGCATTTTTCAGCTGAAATAATGAAAGTAGTCCTCTTAATTCTTGCTTCTAAAGCATACGCAAGCAGAAATTTCAATGTACAATGATGTTTTTAAAAAAAGGGTCAAAATGTGCTCCACTCGGGCTGAAAACGCTTGTTTGGAACATTTCATTAATGTTGACTATAAATCATAAACTAAGCATTTTTCAGCTGAAATAATGAATGTAGTCCTCTTAATTCTTGCTTCTAAAGCATACGCAAGCAGAAATTTCAATGTACAATGATGTTTTTAAAAAAAACAGTCAAAATGTGCTCCACTCGGGCTGAAAACGCTGTTGGGGACATTTCATTAATGTTGACTATAAATCATAAACTAAGCATTTTTCAGCTGAAATAATGAATGTAGTCCTCTTAATTCTTGCTTCTAAAGCATACGCAAGCAGAAATTTCAATGTACAATGATGTTTTTAAAAAAAACAGTCAAAATGCGCTCCACTCGGGCTGAAAACGCTGTTGGGGACATTTCATTAATGTTGACTACAAATCAAAAACTAAGCATTTTTCAGCTGAAATAATGAATGTAGTCCTCTTAATTCTTGCTTCTAAAGCATACGCAAGCAGAAATTTCAATGTACAATGATGTTTTTAAAAAAACAGTCAAAATGTGCTCCACTCGGGCTGAAAACGCTTGTTCGGAACATTTCCTTAATGTTGACTATAAATCATAAACTAAGCATTTTTCAGCTGAAATAATGAATGTAGTCCTCTTAATTCTTGCTTCTAAAGCATACGCAAGCAGAAATTTCAATGTACAATGATGTTTTTAAAAAAACGGTCAAAATGTGCTCCACTCGGGCTGAAAACGCTTGTTTGGGACATGACATTAATGTTGACTATAAATCATAAACTAAGCATTTTTCAGCTGAAATAATGAATGTAGTCCTCTTAATTCTTGCTTCTAAAGCATACGCAAGCAGAAATTTCAATGTACAATGATGTTTTTAAAAAAACAGTCAAAATGTGCTCCACTCGGGCTGAAAACGCTTGTTTGGGACATTACATTAATGTTGACTATAAATCATAAACTAAGCATTTTTCAGCTGAAATAATGAATGTAGTCCTCTTAATTCTTGCTTCTAAAGCATACGCAAACAGAAATTTCAATGTACAATGATGTTTTTTAAAAAACGGTCAAAATGTGCTCCACTCGGGCTGAAAACGCTTGTTCGGAACATTTCCTTAATGTTGACTATAAATCATAAACTAAGCATTTTTCAGCTGAAATAATGAATGTAGTCCTCTTAATTCTTGCTTCTAAAGCATACGCAAGCAGAAATTTCAATGTACAATGATGTTTTTTAAAAAACGGTCAAAATGTGCTCCACTCGGGCTGAAAACGCTTGTTCGGAACATTTCCTTAATGTTGACTATAAATCATAAACTAAGCATTTTTCAGCTGAAATAATGAATGTAGTCCTCTTAATTCTTGCTTCTAAAGCATACGCAAGCAGAAATTTCAATGTACAATGATGTTTTTAAAAAAAACAGTCAAAATGCGCTCCACTCGGGCTGAAAACGCTGTTGGGGACATTTCATTAATGTTGACTACAAATCAAAAACTAAGCATTTTTCAGCTGAAATAATGAATGTAGTCCTCTTAATTCTTGCTTCTAAAGCATACGCAAGCAGAAATTTCAATGTACAATGATGTTTTTAAAAAAAGGGTCAAAATGTGCTCCACTCGGGCTGAAAACGCTTGTTTGGAACATTTCATTAATGTTGACTATAAATCATAAACTAAGCATTTTTCAGCTGAAATAATGAATGTAGTCCTCTTAATTCTTGCTTCTAAAGCATACGCAAGCAGAAATTTCAATGTACAATGATGTTTTTAAAAAAACGGTCAAAATGTGCTCCACTCGGGCTGAAAACGCTTGTTTGGGACATTACATTAATGTTGACTATAAATCATAAACTAAGCATTTTTCAGCTGAAATAATGAATGTAGTCCTCTTAATTCTTGCTTCTAAAGCATACGCAAACAGAAATTTCAATGTACAATGATGTTTTTTAAAAAACGGTCAAAATGTGCTCCACTCGGGCTGAAAACGCTTGTTCGGAACATTTCCTTAATGTTGACTATAAATCATAAACTAAGCATTTTTCAGCTGAAATAATGAATGTAGTCCTCTTAATTCTTGCTTCTAAAGCATATGCAAGCAGAAATTTCAATGTACAATGATGTTTTTAAAAAAAACAGTCAAAATGCGCTCCACTCGGGCTGAAAACGCTGTTGGGGACATTTCATTAATGTTGACTACAAATCAAAAACTAAGCATTTTTCAGCTGAAATAATGAATGTAGTCCTCTTAATTCTTGCTTCTAAAGCATACGCAAGCAGAAATTTCAATGTACAATGATGTTTTTAAAAAAAGGGTCAAAATGTGCTCCACTCGGGCTGAAAGCGCTTGTTTGGAACATTTCATTAATGTTGACTATAAATCATAAACTAAGCATTTTTCAGCTGAAATAATGAATGTAGTCCTCTTAATTCTTGCTTCTAAAGCATACGCAAGCAGAAATTTCAATGTACAATGATGTTTTTAAAAAAACAGTCAAAATGTGCTCCACTCGGGCTGAAAACGCTTGTTTGGGACATGACATTAATGTTGACTATAAATCATAAACTAAGCATTTTTCAGCTGAAATAATGAATGTAGTCCTCTTAATTCTTGCTTCTAAAGCATACGCAAGCAGAAATTTCAATGTACAATGATGTTTTTAAAAAAACAGTCAAAATGTGCTCCACTCGGGCTGAAAACGCTTGTTTGGGACATTACATTAATGTTGACTATAAATCATAAACTAAGCATTTTTCAGCTGAAATAATGAATGTAGTCCTCTTAATTCTTGCTTCTAAAGCATACGCAAAAAGAAATTTCAATGTACAATGATGTTTTTTAAAAAACGGTCAAAATGTGCTCCACTCGGGCTGAAAACGCTTGTTCGGAACATTTCCTTAATGTTGACTATAAATCATAAACTAAGCATTTTTCAGCTGAAATAATGAATGTAGTCCTCTTAATTCTTGCTTCTAAAGCATACGCAAGCAGAAATTTCAATGTACAATGATGTTTTTAAAAAAAACAGTCAAAATGCGCTCCACTCGGGCTGAAAACGCTGTTGGGGACATTTCATTAATGTTGACTACAAATCAAAAACTAAGCATTTTTCAGCTGAAATAATGAATGTAGTCCTCTTAATTCTTGCTTCTAAAGCATACGCAAGCAGAAATTTCAATGTACAATGATGTTTTTAAAAAAAGGGTCAAAATGTGCTCCACTCGGGCTGAAAACGCTTGTTTGGAACATTTCATTAATGTTGACTATAAATCATAAACTAAGCATTTTTCAGCTGAAATAATGAATGTAGTCCTCTTAATTCTTGCTTCTAAAGCATACGCAAGCAGAAATTTCAATGTACAATGATGTTTTTAAAAAAAGGGTCAAAATGTGCTCCACTCGGGCTGAAAACGCTTGTTTGGAACATTTCATTAATGTTGACTATAAATCATAAACTAAGCATTTTTCAGCTGAAATAATGAATGTAGTCCTCTTAATTCTTGCTTCTAAAGCATACGCAAGCAGAAATTTCAATGTACAATGATGTTTTTAAAAAAACAGTCAAAATGTGCTCCACTCGGGCTGAAAACGCTTGTTTGGGACATGACATTAATGTTGACTATAAATCATAAACTAAGCATTTTTCAGCTGAAATAATGAATGTAGTCCTCTTAATTCTTGCTTCTAAAGCATACGCAAGCAGAAATTTCAATGTACAATGATGTTTTTAAAAAAAGGGTCAAAATGTGCTCCACTCGGGCTGAAAACGCTTGTTTGGAACATTTCCTTAATGTTGACTATAAATCATAAACTAAGCATTTTTCAGCTGAAATAATGAATGTAGTCCTCTTAATTCTTGCTTCTAAAGCATACGCAAGCAGAAATTTCAATGTACAATGATGTTTTTAAAAAAACAGTCAAAATGTGCTCCACTCGGGCTGAAAACGCTGTTGGGGACATTTCATTAATGTTGACTACAAATCAAAAACTAAGCATTTTTCAGCTGAAATAATGAATGTAGTCCTCTTAATTCTTGCTTCTAAAGCATTCGCAAGCAGAAATTTCAATGTACAATGATGTTTTTAAAAAAACAGTCAAAATGTGCTCCACTCGGGCTGAAAACGCTGTTGGGGACATTTCATTAATGTTGACTATAAATCATAAACTAAGCATTTTTCAGCTGAAATAATGAATGTAGTCCTCTTAATTCTTGCTTCTAAAGCATACGCAAGCAGAAATTTCAATGTACAATGATGTTTTTAAAAAAACGGTCAAAATGTGCTCCACTCGGGCTGAAAACGCTTGTTTGGGACATTACATTAATGTTGACTATAAATCATAAACTAAGCATTTTTCAGCTGAAATAATGAATGTAGTCCTCTTAATTCTTGCTTCTAAAGCATACGCAAACAGAAATTTCAATGTACAATGATGTTTTTTAAAAAACGGTCAAAATGTGCTCCACTCGGGCTGAAAACGCTTGTTCGGAACATTTCCTTAATGTTGACTATAAATCATAAACTAAGCATTTATCAGCTGAAATAATGAATGTAGTCCTCTTAATTCTTGCTTCTAAAGCATACGCAAGCAGAAATTTCAATGTACAATGATGTTTTTAAAAAAAACAGTCAAAATGCGCTCCACTCGGGCTGAAAACGCTGTTGGGGACATTTCATTAATGTTGACTACAAATCAAAAACTAAGCATTTTTCAGCTGAAATAATGAATGTAGTCCTCTTAATTCTTGCTTCTAAAGCATACGCAAGCAGAAATTTCAATCTACAATGATGTTTTTAAAAAAACAGTCAAAATGTGCTCCACTCGGGCTGAAAACGCTTGTTTGGAACATTTCATTAATGTTGACTATAAATCATAAACTAAGCATTTTTCAGCTGAAATAATGAATGTAGTCCTCTTAATTCTTGCTTCTAAAGCATACGCAAGCAGAAATTTCAATGTACAATGATGTTTTTAAAAAAAACAGTCAAAATGCGCTCCACTCGGGCTGAAAACGCTGTTGGGGACATTTCATTAATGTTGACTACAAATCATAAACTAAGCATTTTTCAGCTGAAATAATGAATGTAGTCCTCTTAATTCTTGCTTCTAAAGCATACGCAAGCAGAAATTTCAATGTACAATGATGTTTTTAAAAAAAACAGTCAAAATGCGCTCCACTCGGGCTGAAAACGCTGTTGGGGACATTTCATTAATGTTGACTACAAATCAAAAACTAAGCATTTTTCAGCTGAAATAATGAATGTAGTCCTCTTAATTCTTGCTTCTAAAGCATACGCAAGCAGAAATTTCAATGTACAATGATGTTTTTAAAAAAAGGGTCAAAATGTGCTCCACTCGGGCTGAAAACGCTTGTTTGGAACATTTCATTAATGTTGACTATAAATCATAAACTAAGCATTTTTCAGCTGAAATAATGAATGTAGTCCTCTTAATTCTTGCTTCTAAAGCATACGCAAGCAGAAATTTCAATGTACAATGATGTTTTTAAAAAAACGGTCAAAATGTGCTCCACTCGGGCTGAAAACGCTTGTTTGGGACATTACATTAATGTTGACTATAAATCATAAACTAAGCATTTTTCAGCTGAAATAATGAATGTAGTCCTCTTAATTCTTGCTTCTAAAGCATACGCAAACAGAAATTTCAATGTACAATGATGTTTTTTAAAAAACGGTCAAAATGTGCTCCACTCGGGCTGAAAACGCTTGTTCGGAACATTTCCTTAATGTTGACTATAAATCATAAACTAAGCATTTTTCAGCTGAAATAATGAATGTAGTCCTCTTAATTCTTGCTTCTAAAGCATATGCAAGCAGAAATTTCAATGTACAATGATGTTTTTAAAAAAAACAGTCAAAATGCGCTCCACTCGGGCTGAAAACGCTGTTGGGGACATTTCATTAATGTTGACTACAAATCAAAAACTAAGCATTTTTCAGCTGAAATAATGAATGTAGTCCTCTTAATTCTTGCTTCTAAAGCATACGCAAGCAGAAATTTCAATGTACAATGATGTTTTTAAAAAAAGGGTCAAAATGTGCTCCACTCGGGCTGAAAACGCTTGTTTGGAACATTTCATTAATGTTGACTATAAATCATAAACTAAGCATTTTTCAGCTGAAATAATGAATGTAGTCCTCTTAATTCTTGCTTCTAAAGCATACGCAAGCAGAAATTTCAATGTACAATGATGTTTTTAAAAAAACAGTCAAAATGTGCTCCACTCGGGCTGAAAACGCTTGTTTGGGACATGACATTAATGTTGACTATAAATCATAAACTAAGCATTTTTCAGCTGAAATAATGAATGTAGTCCTCTTAATTCTTGCTTCTAAAGCATACGCAAGCAGAAATTTCAATGTACAATGATGTTTTTAAAAAAACAGTCAAAATGTGCTCCACTCGGGCTGAAAACGCTTGTTTGGGACATTACATTAATGTTGACTATAAATCATAAACTAAGCATTTTTCAGCTGAAATAATGAATGTAGTCCTCTTAATTCTTGCTTCTAAAGCATACGCAAAAAGAAATTTCAATGTACAATGATGTTTTTTAAAAAACGGTCAAAATGTGCTCGCACTCGGGCTGAAAACGCTTGTTCGGAACATTACCTTAATGTTGACTATAAATCATAAACTAAGCACTTTTTTCAGCTGAAATAATGAATGTAGTCCTCTTAATTCTTGCTTCTAAAGCATACGCAAGCAGAAATTTCAATGTACAATGATGTTTTTAAAAAAAACCAGTCAAAATGCGCTCCACTCGGGCTGAAAACGCTTGTTGGGGACATTTCATTAATGTTGACTACAAATCAAAAACTAAGCATTTTTCATGCTGAAATAATGAATGTAGTCCTCTTAATTCTTGCTTCTAAAGCATACGCAAGCAAGAATTTCAATGTACAATGATGTTTTTAAAAAAAGGGTCAAAATGTGCTCCACTCGGGCTGAAAAACGCTTGTTTGGGAACATTTCATTAATGTTGACTATAAATCATAAACTAAGCATTTTTCAGCTGAAATAATGAATGTAGTCCTCTTAATTCTTGCTTCTAAAGCATACGCAAGCAGAAATTTCAATGTACAGTGATGTTTTTAAAAAAAAGGGTCAAAATGTGCTCCACTCGGGCTGAAAACGCTTGTTTGGAACTTTCATTAATGTTGACTATAAATCATAAACTAAGCATTTTTCAGCTGAAATAATGAATGTAGTCCTCTTAATTCTTGCTTCTAAAGCATACGCAAGCAGAAATTTCAATGTACAATGATGTTTTTAAAAAAACAGTCAAAATGTGCTCCACTCGGGCTGAAAACGCTTGTTTGGGACATGACATTAATGTTGACTATAAATCATAAACTAAGCATTTTTCAGCTGAAATAATGAATTTAGTCCTCTTAATTCTTGCTTCTAAAGCATACGCAAGCAGAAATTTCAATGTACAATGATGTTTTTAAAAAAGGGTCAAAATGTGCTCCACTCGGGCTGAAAACGCTTGTTTGGAACATTTCCTTAATGTTGACTATAAATCATAAACTAAGCATTTTTCAGCTGAAATAATGAATGTAGTCCTCTTAATTCTAAAGCATACGCAAGCAGAAATTTCAATGTACAATGATGTTTTTAAAAAAACAGTCAAAATGTGCTCCACTCGGGCTGAAAACGCTGTTGGGGACATTTCATTAATGTTGACTACAAATCAAAAACTAAGCATTTTTCAGCTGAAATAATGAATGTAGTCCTCTTAATTCTTGCTTCTAAAGCATTCGCAAGCAGAAATTTCAATGTACAATGATGTTTTTAAAAAAACAGTCAAAATGTGCTCCACTCGGGCTGAAAACGCTGTTGGGGACATTTCATTAATGTTGACTATAAATCATAAACTAAGCATTTTTCAGCTGAAATAATGAATGTAGTCCTCTTAATTCTTGCTTCTAAAGCATACGCAAGCAGAAATTTCAATGTACAATGATGTTTTTAAAAAAACGGTCAAAATGTGCTCCACTCGGGCTGAAAACGCTTGTTTGGGACATTACATTAATGTTGACTATAAATCATAAACTAAGCATTTTTCAGCTGAAATAATGAATGTAGTCCTCTTAATTCTTGCTTCTAAAGCATACGCAAACAGAAATTTCAATGTACAATGATGTTTTTTAAAAAACGGTCAAAATGTGCTCCACTCGGGCTGAAAACGCTTGTTCGGAACATTTCCTTAATGTTGACTATAAATCATAAACTAAGCATTTTTCAGCTGAAATAATGAATGTAGTCCTCTTAATTCTTGCTTCTAAAGCATACGCAAGCAGAAATTTCAATGTACAATGATGTTTTTAAAAAAAACAGTCAAAATGCGCTCCACTCGGGCTGAAAACGCTGTTGGGGACATTTCATTAATGTTGACTACAAATCAAAAACTAAGCATTTTTCAGCTGAAATAATGAATGTAGTCCTCTTAATTCTTGCTTCTAAAGCATACGCAAGCAGAAATTTCAATGTACAATGATGTTTTTAAAAAAACAGTCAAAATGTGCTCCACTCGGGCTGAAAACGCTTGTTTGGAACATTTCATTAATGTTGACTATAAATCATAAACTAAGCATTTTTCAGCTGAAATAATGAATGTAGTCCTCTTAATTCTTGCTTCTAAAGCATACGCAAGCAGAAATTTCAATGTACAATGATGTTTTTAAAAAAACAGTCAAAATGTGCTCCACTCGGGCTGAAAACGCTTGTTTGGGACATGACATTAATGTTGACTATAAATCATAAACTAAGCATTTTTCAGCTGAAATAATGAAAGTAGTCCTCTTAATTCTTGCTTCTAAAGCATACGCAAGCAGAAATTTCAATGTACAATGATGTTTTTAAAAAAAGGGTCAAAATGTGCTCCACTCGGGCTGAAAACGCTTGTTTGGAACATTTCATTAATGTTGACTATAAATCATAAACTAAGCATTTTTCAGCTGAAATAATGAATGTAGTCCTCTTAATTCTTGCTTCTAAAGCATACGCAAGCAGAAATTTCAATGTACAATGATGTTTTTAAAAAAAACAGTCAAAATGTGCTCCACTCGGGCTGAAAACGCTGTTGGGGACATTTCATTAATGTTGACTATAAATCATAAACTAAGCATTTTTCAGCTGAAATAATGAATGTAGTCCTCTTAATTCTTGCTTCTAAAGCATACGCAAGCAGAAATTTCAATGTACAATGATGTTTTTAAAAAAAACAGTCAAAATGCGCTCCACTCGGGCTGAAAACGCTGTTGGGGACATTTCATTAATGTTGACTACAAATCAAAAACTAAGCATTTTTCAGCTGAAATAATGAATGTAGTCCTCTTAATTCTTGCTTCTAAAGCATACGCAAGCAGAAATTTCAATGTACAATGATGTTTTTAAAAAAACAGTCAAAATGTGCTCCACTCGGGCTGAAAACGCTTGTTCGGAACATTTCCTTAATGTTGACTATAAATCATAAACTAAGCATTTTTCAGCTGAAATAATGAATGTAGTCCTCTTAATTCTTGCTTCTAAAGCATACGCAAGCAGAAATTTCAATGTACAATGATGTTTTTAAAAAAACGGTCAAAATGTGCTCCACTCGGGCTGAAAACGCTTGTTTGGGACATGACATTAATGTTGACTATAAATCATAAACTAAGCATTTTTCAGCTGAAATAATGAATGTAGTCCTCTTAATTCTTGCTTCTAAAGCATACGCAAGCAGAAATTTCAATGTACAATGATGTTTTTAAAAAAACAGTCAAAATGTGCTCCACTCGGGCTGAAAACGCTTGTTTGGGACATTACATTAATGTTGACTATAAATCATAAACTAAGCATTTTTCAGCTGAAATAATGAATGTAGTCCTCTTAATTCTTGCTTCTAAAGCATACGCAAACAGAAATTTCAATGTACAATGATGTTTTTTAAAAAACGGTCAAAATGTGCTCCACTCGGGCTGAAAACGCTTGTTCGGAACATTTCCTTAATGTTGACTATAAATCATAAACTAAGCATTTTTCAGCTGAAATAATGAATGTAGTCCTCTTAATTCTTGCTTCTAAAGCATACGCAAGCAGAAATTTCAATGTACAATGATGTTTTTTAAAAAACGGTCAAAATGTGCTCCACTCGGGCTGAAAACGCTTGTTCGGAACATTTCCTTAATGTTGACTATAAATCATAAACTAAGCATTTTTCAGCTGAAATAATGAATGTAGTCCTCTTAATTCTTGCTTCTAAAGCATACGCAAGCAGAAATTTCAATGTACAATGATGTTTTTAAAAAAAACAGTCAAAATGCGCTCCACTCGGGCTGAAAACGCTGTTGGGGACATTTCATTAATGTTGACTACAAATCAAAAACTAAGCATTTTTCAGCTGAAATAATGAATGTAGTCCTCTTAATTCTTGCTTCTAAAGCATACGCAAGCAGAAATTTCAATGTACAATGATGTTTTTAAAAAAAGGGTCAAAATGTGCTCCACTCGGGCTGAAAACGCTTGTTTGGAACATTTCATTAATGTTGACTATAAATCATAAACTAAGCATTTTTCAGCTGAAATAATGAATGTAGTCCTCTTAATTCTTGCTTCTAAAGCATACGCAAGCAGAAATTTCAATGTACAATGATGTTTTTAAAAAAACGGTCAAAATGTGCTCCACTCGGGCTGAAAACGCTTGTTTGGGACATTACATTAATGTTGACTATAAATCATAAACTAAGCATTTTTCAGCTGAAATAATGAATGTAGTCCTCTTAATTCTTGCTTCTAAAGCATACGCAAACAGAAATTTCAATGTACAATGATGTTTTTTAAAAAACGGTCAAAATGTGCTCCACTCGGGCTGAAAACGCTTGTTCGGAACATTTCCTTAATGTTGACTATAAATCATAAACTAAGCATTTTTCAGCTGAAATAATGAATGTAGTCCTCTTAATTCTTGCTTCTAAAGCATATGCAAGCAGAAATTTCAATGTACAATGATGTTTTTAAAAAAAACAGTCAAAATGCGCTCCACTCGGGCTGAAAACGCTGTTGGGGACATTTCATTAATGTTGACTACAAATCAAAAACTAAGCATTTTTCAGCTGAAATAATGAATGTAGTCCTCTTAATTCTTGCTTCTAAAGCATACGCAAGCAGAAATTTCAATGTACAATGATGTTTTTAAAAAAAGGGTCAAAATGTGCTCCACTCGGGCTGAAAACGCTTGTTTGGAACATTTCATTAATGTTGACTATAAATCATAAACTAAGCATTTTTCAGCTGAAATAATGAATGTAGTCCTCTTAATTCTTGCTTCTAAAGCATACGCAAGCAGAAATTTCAATGTACAATGATGTTTTTAAAAAAACAGTCAAAATGTGCTCCACTCGGGCTGAAAACGCTTGTTTGGGACATGACATTAATGTTGACTATAAATCATAAACTAAGCATTTTTCAGCTGAAATAATGAATGTAGTCCTCTTAATTCTTGCTTCTAAAGCATACGCAAGCAGAAATTTCAATGTACAATGATGTTTTTAAAAAAACAGTCAAAATGTGCTCCACTCGGGCTGAAAACGCTTGTTTGGGACATTACATTAATGTTGACTATAAATCATAAACTAAGCATTTTTCAGCTGAAATAATGAATGTAGTCCTCTTAATTCTTGCTTCTAAAGCATACGCAAAAAGAAATTTCAATGTACAATGATGTTTTTTAAAAAACGGTCAAAATGTGCTCCACTCGGGCTGAAAACGCTTGTTCGGAACATTTCCTTAATGTTGACTATAAATCATAAACTAAGCATTTTTCAGCTGAAATAATGAATGTAGTCCTCTTAATTCTTGCTTCTAAAGCATACGCAAGCAGAAATTTCAATGTACAATGATGTTTTTAAAAAAAACAGTCAAAATGCGCTCCACTCGGGCTGAAAACGCTGTTGGGGACATTTCATTAATGTTGACTACAAATCAAAAACTAAGCATTTTTCAGCTGAAATAATGAATGTAGTCCTCTTAATTCTTGCTTCTAAAGCATACGCAAGCAGAAATTTCAATGTACAATGATGTTTTTAAAAAAAGGGTCAAAATGTGCTCCACTCGGGCTGAAAACGCTTGTTTGGAACATTTCATTAATGTTGACTATAAATCATAAACTAAGCATTTTTCAGCTGAAATAATGAATGTAGTCCTCTTAATTCTTGCTTCTAAAGCATACGCAAGCAGAAATTTCAATGTACAATGATGTTTTTAAAAAAAGGGTCAAAATGTGCTCCACTCGGGCTGAAAACGCTTGTTTGGAACATTTCATTAATGTTGACTATAAATCATAAACTAAGCATTTTTCAGCTGAAATAATGAATGTAGTCCTCTTAATTCTTGCTTCTAAAGCATACGCAAGCAGAAATTTCAATGTACAATGATGTTTTTAAAAAAACAGTCAAAATGTGCTCCACTCGGGCTGAAAACGCTTGTTTGGGACATGACATTAATGTTGACTATAAATCATAAACTAAGCATTTTTCAGCTGAAATAATGAATGTAGTCCTCTTAATTCTTGCTTCTAAAGCATACGCAAGCAGAAATTTCAATGTACAATGATGTTTTTAAAAAAAGGGTCAAAATGTGCTCCACTCGGGCTGAAAACGCTTGTTTGGAACATTTCCTTAATGTTGACTATAAATCATAAACTAAGCATTTTTCAGCTGAAATAATGAATGTAGTCCTCTTAATTCTTGCTTCTAAAGCATACGCAAGCAGAAATTTCAATGTACAATGATGTTTTTAAAAAAACAGTCAAAATGTGCTCCACTCGGGCTGAAAACGCTGTTGGGGACATTTCATTAATGTTGACTACAAATCAAAAACTAAGCATTTTTCAGCTGAAATAATGAATGTAGTCCTCTTAATTCTTGCTTCTAAAGCATTCGCAAGCAGAAATTTCAATGTACAATGATGTTTTTAAAAAAACAGTCAAAATGTGCTCCACTCGGGCTGAAAACGCTGTTGGGGACATTTCATTAATGTTGACTATAAATCATAAACTAAGCATTTTTCAGCTGAAATAATGAATGTAGTCCTCTTAATTCTTGCTTCTAAAGCATACGCAAGCAGAAATTTCAATGTACAATGATGTTTTTAAAAAAACGGTCAAAATGTGCTCCACTCGGGCTGAAAACGCTTGTTTGGGACATTACATTAATGTTGACTATAAATCATAAACTAAGCATTTTTCAGCTGAAATAATGAATGTAGTCCTCTTAATTCTTGCTTCTAAAGCATACGCAAACAGAAATTTCAATGTACAATGATGTTTTTTAAAAAACGGTCAAAATGTGCTCCACTCGGGCTGAAAACGCTTGTTCGGAACATTTCCTTAATGTTGACTATAAATCATAAACTAAGCATTTATCAGCTGAAATAATGAATGTAGTCCTCTTAATTCTTGCTTCTAAAGCATACGCAAGCAGAAATTTCAATGTACAATGATGTTTTTAAAAAAAACAGTCAAAATGCGCTCCACTCGGGCTGAAAACGCTGTTGGGGACATTTCATTAATGTTGACTACAAATCAAAAACTAAGCATTTTTCAGCTGAAATAATGAATGTAGTCCTCTTAATTCTTGCTTCTAAAGCATACGCAAGCAGAAATTTCAATCTACAATGATGTTTTTAAAAAAACAGTCAAAATGTGCTCCACTCGGGCTGAAAACGCTTGTTTGGAACATTTCATTAATGTTGACTATAAATCATAAACTAAGCATTTTTCAGCTGAAATAATGAATGTAGTCCTCTTAATTCTTGCTTCTAAAGCATACGCAAGCAGAAATTTCAATGTACAATGATGTTTTTAAAAAAACAGTCAAAATGTGCTCCACTCGGGCTGAAAACGCTTGTTTGGGACATGACATTAATGTTGACTATAAATCATAAACTAAGCATTTTTCAGCTGAAATAATGAAAGTAGTCCTCTTAATTCTTGCTTCTAAAGCATACGCAAGCAGAAATTTCAATGTACAATGATGTTTTTAAAAAAAGGGTCAAAATGTGCTCCACTCGGGCTGAAAACGCTTGTTTGGAACATTTCATTAATGTTGATTATAAATCATAAACTAAGCATTTTTCAGCTGAAATAATGAATGTAGTCCTCTTAATTCTTGCTTCTAAAGCATACGCAAGCAGAAATTTCAATGTACAATGATGTTTTTAAAAAAAACAGTCAAAATGTGCTCCACTCGGGCTGAAAACGCTGTTGGGGACATTTCATTAATGTTGACTATAAATCATAAACTAAGCATTTTTCAGCTGAAATAATGAATGTAGTCCTCTTAATTCTTGCTTCTAAAGCATACGCAAGCAGAAATTTCAATGTACAATGATGTTTTTTAAAAAACGGTCAAAATGTGCTCCACTCGGGCTGAAAACGCTTGTTCGGAACATTTCCTTAATGTTGACTATAAATCATAAACTAAGCATTTTTCAGCTGAAATAATGAATGTAGTCCTCTTAATTCTTGCTTCTAAAGCATACGCAAGCAGAAATTTCAATGTACAATGATGTTTTTAAAAAAAACAGTCAAAATGTGCTCCACTCGGGCTGAAAACGCTGTTGGGGACATTTCATTAATGTTGACTACAAATCAAAAACTAAGCATTTTTCAGCTGAAATAATGAATGTAGTCCTCTTAATTCTTGCTTCTAAAGCATACGCAAGCAGAAATTTCAATGTACAATGATGTTTTTAAAAAAAGGGTCAAAATGTGCTCCACTCGGGCTGAAAACGCTTGTTTGGAACATTTCATTAATGTTGACTATAAATCATAAACTAAGCATTTTTCAGCTGAAATAATGAATGTAGTCCTCTTAATTCTTGCTTCTAAAGCATACGCAAGCAGAAATTTCAATGTACAATGATGTTTTTAAAAAAAGGGTCAAAATGTGCTCCACTCGGGCTGAAAACGCTTGTTTGGAACATTTCATTAATGTTGACTATAAATCATAAACTAAGCATTTTTCAGCTGAAATAATGAATGTAGTCCTCTTAATTCTTGCTTCTAAAGCATACGCAAGCAGAAATTTCAATGTACAATGATGTTTTTAAAAAAACAGTCAAAATGTGCTCCACTCGGGCTGAAAACGCTTGTTTGGGACATGACATTAATGTTGACTATAAATCATAAACTAAGCATTTTTCAGCTGAAATAATGAATGTAGTCCTCTTAATTCTTGCTTCTAAAGCATACGCAAGCAGAAATTTCAATGTACAATGATGTTTTTAAAAAAAGGGTCAAAATGTGCTCCACTCGGGCTGAAAACGCTTGTTTGTAACATTTCCTTAATGTTGACTATAAATCATAAACTAAGCATTTTTCAGCTGAAATAATGAATGTAGTCCTCTTAATTCTTGCTTCTAAAGCATACGCAAGCAGAAATTTCAATGTACAATGATGTTTTTAAAAAAACAGTCAAAATGTGCTCCACTCGGGCTGAAAACGCTGTTGGGGACATTTCATTAATGTTGACTACAAATCAAAAACTAAGCATTTTTCAGCTGAAATAATGAATGTAGTCCTCTTAATTCTTGCTTCTTAAGCATTCGCAAGCAGAAATTTCAATGTACAATGATGTTTTTAAAAAAAACAGTCAAAATGCGCTCCACTCGGGCTGAAAACGCTGTTGGGGACATTTCATTAATGTTGACTACAAATCAAAAACTAAGCATTTTTCAGCTGAAATAATGAATGTAGTCCTCTTAATTCTTGCTTCTAAAGCATACGCAAGCAGAAATTTCAATGTACAATGATGTTTTTAAAAAAAGGGTCAAAATGTGCTCCACTCGGGCTGAAAACGCTTGTTTGGAACATTTCATTAATGTTGACTATAAATCATAAACTAAGCATTTTTCAGCTGAAATAATGAATGTAGTCCTCTTAATTCTTGCTTCTAAAGCATACGCAAGCAGAAATTTCAATGTACAATGATGTTTTTAAAAAAAGGGTCAAAATGTGCTCCACTCGGGCTGAAAACGCTTGTTTGGAACATTTCATTAATGTTGACTATAAATCATAAACTAAGCATTTTTCAGCTGAAATAATGAATGTAGTCCTCTTAATTCTTGCTTCTAAAGCATACGCAAAAAGAAATTTCAATGTACAATGATGTTTTTTAAAAAACGGTCAAAATGTGCTCCACTCGGGCTGAAAACGCTTGTTCGGAACATTTCCTTAATGTTGACTATAAATCATAAACTAAGCATTTTTCAGCTGAAATAATGAATGTAGTCCTCTTAATTCTTGCTTCTAAAGCATACGCAAGCAGAAATTTCAATGTACAATGATGTTTTTAAAAAAAACAGTCAAAATGCGCTCCACTCGGGCTGAAAACGCTGTTGGGGACATTTCATTAATGTTGACTACAAATCAAAAACTAAGCATTTTTCAGCTGAAATAATGAATGTAGTCCTCTTAATTCTTGCTTCTAAAGCATACGCAAGCAGAAATTTCAATGTACAATGATGTTTTTAAAAAAAGGGTCAAAATGTGCTCCACTCGGGCTGAAAACGCTTGTTTGGAACATTTCATTAATGTTGACTATAAATCATAAACTAAGCATTTTTCAGCTGAAATAATGAATGTAGTCCTCTTAATTCTTGCTTCTAAAGCATACGCAAGCAGAAATTTCAATGTACAATGATGTTTTTAAAAAAACAGTCAAAATGTGCTCCACTCGGGCTGAAAACGCTTGTTTGGGACATGACATTAATGTTGACTATAAATCATAAACTAAGCATTTTTCAGCTGAAATAATGAATGTAGTCCTCTTAATTCTTGCTTCTAAAGCATACGCAAGCAGAAATTTCAATGTACAATGATGTTTTTAAAAAAAGGGTCAAAATGTGCTCCACTCGGGCTGAAAACGCTTGTTTGGAACATTTCCTTAATGTTGACTATAAATCATAAACTAAGCATTTTTCAGCTGAAATAATGAATGTAGTCCTCTTAATTCTTGCTTCTAAAGCATACGCAAGCAGAAATTTCAATGTACAATGATGTTTTTAAAAAAACAGTCAAAATGTGCTCCACTCGGGCTGAAAACGCTGTTGGGGACATTTCATTAATGTTGACTACAAATCAAAAACTAAGCATTTTTCAGCTGAAATAATGAATGTAGTCCTCTTAATTCTTGCTTCTAAAGCATTCGCAAGCAGAAATTTCAATGTACAATGATGTTTTTAAAAAAACAGTCAAAATGTGCTCCACTCGGGCTGAAAACGCTGTTGGGGACATTTCATTAATGTTGACTATAAATCATAAACTAAGCATTTTTCAGCTGAAATAATGAATGTAGTCCTCTTAATTCTTGCTTCTAAAGCATACGCAAGCAGAAATTTCAATGTACAATGATGTTTTTAAAAAAACAGTCAAAATGTGCTCCACTCGGGCTGAAAACGCTTGTTTGGAACATTTCATTAATGTTGACTATAAATCATAAACTAAGCATTTTTCAGCTGAAATAATGAATGTAGTCCTCTTAATTCTTGCTTCTAAAGCATACGCAAGCAGAAATTTCAATGTACAATGATGTTTTTAAAAAAACAGTCAAAATGTGCTCCACTCGGGCTGAAAACGCTTGTTTGGGACATGACATTAATGTTGACTATAAATCATAAACTAAGCATTTTTCAGCTGAAATAATGAAAGTAGTCCTCTTAATTCTTGCTTCTAAAGCATACGCAAGCAGAAATTTCAATGTACAATGATGTTTTTAAAAAAAGGGTCAAAATGTGCTCCACTCGGGCTGAAAACGCTTGTTTGGAACATTTCATTAATGTTGACTATAAATCATAAACTAAGCATTTTTCAGCTGAAATAATGAATGTAGTCCTCTTAATTCTTGCTTCTAAAGCATACGCAAGCAGAAATTTCAATGTACAATGATGTTTTTAAAAAAAACAGTCAAAATGTGCTCCACTCGGGCTGAAAACGCTGTTGGGGACATTTCATTAATGTTGACTATAAATCATAAACTAAGCATTTTTCAGCTGAAATAATGAATGTAGTCCTCTTAATTCTTGCTTGTAAAGCATACGCAAGCAGAAATTTCAATGTACAATGATGTTTTTTAAAAAACGGTCAAAATGTGCTCCACTCGGGCTGAAAACGCTTGTTCGGAACATTTCCTTAATGTTGACTATAAATCATAAACTAAGCATTTTTCAGCTGAAATAATGAATGTAGTCCTCTTAATTCTTGCTTCTAAAGCATACGCAAGCAGAAATTTCAATGTACAATGATGTTTTTAAAAAAAACAGTCAAAATGTGCTCCACTCGGGCTGAAAACGCTGTTGGGGACATTTCATTAATGTTGACTACAAATCAAAAACTAAGCATTTTTCAGCTGAAATAATGAATGTAGTCCTCTTAATTCTTGCTTCTAAAGCATACGCAAGCAGAAATTTCAATGTACAATGATGTTTTTAAAAAAACAGTCAAAATGTGCTCCACTCGGGCTGAAAACGCTTGTTCGGAACATTTCCTTAATGTTGACTATAAATCATAAACTAAGCATTTTTCAGCTGAAATAATGAATGTAGTCCTCTTAATTCTTGCTTCTAAAGCATACGCAAGCAGAAATTTCAATGTACAATGATGTTTTTAAAAAAAACAGTCAAAATGCGCTCCACTCGGGCTGAAAACGCTGTTGGGGACATTTCATTAATGTTGACTATAAATCATAAACTAAGCATTTTTCAGCTGAAATAATGAATGTAGTCCTCTTAATTCTTGCTTCTAAAGCATACGCAAGCAGAAATTTCAATGTACAATGATGTTTTTAAAAAAACGGTCAAAATGTGCTCCACTCGGGCTGAAAACGCTTGTTCGGAACATTTCCTTAATGTTGACTATAAATCATAAACTAAGCATTTTTCAGCTGAAATAATGAATGTAGTCCTCTTAATTCTTGCTTCTAAAGCATACGCAAGCAGAAATTTCAATGTACAATGATGTTTTTAAAAAAAACAGTCAAAATGTGCTCCACTCGGGCTGAAAACGCTGTTGGGGACATTTCATTAATGTTGACTACAAATCAAAAACTAAGCATTTTTCAGCTGAAATAATGAATGTAGTCCTCTTAATTCTTGCTTCTAAAGCATTCACAAGCAGAAATTTCAATGTACAATGATGTTTTTAAAAAAACAGTCAAAATGTGCTCCACTCGGGCTGAAAACGCTGTTGGGGACATTTCATTAATGTTGACTATAAATCATAAACTAAGCATTTTTCAGCTGAAATAATGAATGTAGTCCTCTTAATTCTTGCTTCTAAAGCATACGCAAGCAGAAATTTCAATGTACAATGATGTTTTTAAAAAAACAGTCAAAATGTGCTCCACTCGGGCTGAAAACGCTTGTTTGGGACATGACATTAATGTTGACTATAAATCATAAACTAAGCATTTTTCAGCTGAAATAATGAATGTAGTCCTCTTAATTCTTGCTTCTAAAGCATACGCAAGCAGAAATTTCAATGTACAATGATGTTTTTAAAAAAACGGTCAAAATGTGCTCCACTCGGGCTGAAAACGCTTGTTCGGAACATTTCCTTAATGTTGACTATAAATCATAAACTAAGCATTTTTCAGCTGAAATAATGAATGTAGTCCTCTTAATTCTTGCTTCTAAAGCATACGCAAGCAGAAATTTCAATGTACAATGATGTTTTTAAAAAAAACAGTCAAAATGCGCTCCACTCGGGCTGAAAATGCTGTTGGGGACATTTCATTAATGTTGACTATAAATCATAAACTAAGCATTTTTCAGCTGAAATAATGAATGTAGTCCTCTTAATTCTTGCTTCTAAAGCATACGCAAGCAGAAATTTCAATGTACAATGATGTTTTTAAAAAAACGGTCAAAATGTGCTCCACTCGGGCTGAAAACGCTAGTTCGGAACATTTCCTTAATGTTGACTATAAATCATAAACTAAGCATTTTTCAGCTGAAATAATGAATGTAGTCCTCTTAATTCTTGCTTCTAAAGCATACGCAAGCAGAAATTTCAATGTACAATGATGTTTTTAAAAAAAACAGTCAAAATGTGCTCCACTCGGGCTGAAAACGCTGTTGGGGACATTTCATTAATGTTGACTACAAATCAAAAACTAAGCATTTTTCAGCTGAAATAATGAATGTAGTCCTCTTAATTCTTGCTTCTAAAGCATACGCAAGCAGAAATTTCAATGTACAATGATGTTTTTAAAAAAAGGGTCAAAATGTGCTCCACTCGGGCTGAAAACGCTTGTTTGGAACATTTCATTAATGTTGACTATAAATCATAAACTAAGCATTTTTCAGCTGAAATAATGAATGTAGTCCTCTTAATTTTTGCTTCTAAAGCATACGCAAGCAGAAATTTCAATGTACAATGATGTTTTTAAAAAAAACAGTCAAAATGTGCTCCACTCGGGCTGAAAACGCTTGTTTGGGACATGACATTAATGTTGACTATAAATCATAAACTAAGCATTTTTCAGCTGAAATAATGAATGTAGTCCTCTTAATTCTTGCTTCTAAAGCATACGCAAGCAGAAATTTCAATGTACAATGATGTTTTTAAAAAAAGGGTCAAAATGTGCTCCACTCGGGCTGAAAACGCTTGTTTGGAACATTTCCTTAATGTTGACTATAAATCATAAACTAAGCATTTTTCAGCTGAAATAATGAATGTAGTCCTCTTAATTCTTGCTTCTAAAGCATACGCAAGCAGAAATTTCAATGTACAATGATGTTTTTAAAAAAACAGTCAAAATGTGCTCCACTCGGGCTGAAAACGCTTGTTTGGGACATGACATTAATGTTGACTATAAATCATAAACTAAGCATTTTTCAGCTGAAATAATGAATGTAGTCCTCTTAATTCTTGCTTCTAAAGCATACGCAAGCAGAAATTTCAATGTACAATGATGTTTTTAAAAAAACAGTCAAAATGTGCTCCACTCGGGCTGAAAACGCTGTTGGGGACATTTCATTAATGTTGACTACAAATCAAAAACTAAGCATTTTTCAGCTGAAATAATGAATGTAGTCCTCTTAATTCTTGCTTCTAAAGCATTCGCAAGCAGAAATTTCAATGTACAATGATGTTTTTAAAAAAACAGTCAAAATGTGCTCCACTCGGGCTGAAAACGCTGTTGGGGACATTTCATTAATGTTGACTATAAATCATAAACTAAGCATTTTTCAGCTGAAATAATGAATGTAGTCCTCTTAATTCTTGCTTCTAAAGCATACGCAAGCAGAAATTTCAATGTACAATGATGTTTTTAAAAAAACGGTCAAAATGTGCTCCACTCGGGCTGAAAACGCTTGTTTGGGACATTACATTAATGTTGACTATAAATCATAAACTAAGCATTTTTCAGCTGAAATAATGAATGTAGTCCTCTTAATTCTTGCTTCTAAAGCATACGCAAACAGAAATTTCAATGTACAATGATGTTTTTTAAAAAACGGTCAAAATGTGCTCCACTCGGGCTGAAAACGCTTGTTCGGAACATTTCCTTAATGTTGACTATAAATCATAAACTAAGCATTTATCAGCTGAAATAATGAATGTAGTCCTCTTAATTCTTGCTTCTAAAGCATACGCAAGCAGAAATTTCAATGTACAATGATGTTTTTAAAAAAAACAGTCAAAATGCGCTCCACTCGGGCTGAAAACGCTGTTGGGGACATTTCATTAATGTTGACTACAAATCAAAAACTAAGCATTTTTCAGCTGAAATAATGAATGTAGTCCTCTTAATTCTTGCTTCTAAAGCATACGCAAGCAGAAATTTCAATCTACAATGATGTTTTTAAAAAAACAGTCAAAATGTGCTCCACTCGGGCTGAAAACGCTTGTTTGGAACATTTCATTAATGTTGACTATAAATCATAAACTAAGCATTTTTCAGCTGAAATAATGAATGTAGTCCTCTTAATTCTTGCTTCTAAAGCATACGCAAGCAGAAATTTCAATGTACAATGATGTTTTTAAAAAAAACAGTCAAAATGCGCTCCACTCGGGCTGAAAACGCTGTTGGGGACATTTCATTAATGTTGACTACAAATCATAAACTAAGCATTTTTCAGCTGAAATAATGAATGTAGTCCTCTTAATTCTTGCTTCTAAAGCATACGCAAGCAGAAATTTCAATGTACAATGATGTTTTTAAAAAAAACAGTCAAAATGCGCTCCACTCGGGCTGAAAACGCTGTTGGGGACATTTCATTAATGTTGACTACAAATCAAAAACTAAGCATTTTTCAGCTGAAATAATGAATGTAGTCCTCTTAATTCTTGCTTCTAAAGCATACGCAAGCAGAAATTTCAATGTACAATGATGTTTTTAAAAAAAGGGTCAAAATGTGCTCCACTCGGGCTGAAAACGCTTGTTTGGAACATTTCATTAATGTTGACTATAAATCATAAACTAAGCATTTTTCAGCTGAAATAATGAATGTAGTCCTCTTAATTCTTGCTTCTAAAGCATACGCAAGCAGAAATTTCAATGTACAATGATGTTTTTAAAAAAACGGTCAAAATGTGCTCCACTCGGGCTGAAAACGCTTGTTTGGGACATTACATTAATGTTGACTATAAATCATAAACTAAGCATTTTTCAGCTGAAATAATGAATGTAGTCCTCTTAATTCTTGCTTCTAAAGCATACGCAAACAGAAATTTCAATGTACAATGATGTTTTTTAAAAAACGGTCAAAATGTGCTCCACTCGGGCTGAAAACGCTTGTTCGGAACATTTCCTTAATGTTGACTATAAATCATAAACTAAGCATTTTTCAGCTGAAATAATGAATGTAGTCCTCTTAATTCTTGCTTCTAAAGCATATGCAAGCAGAAATTTCAATGTACAATGATGTTTTTAAAAAAAACAGTCAAAATGCGCTCCACTCGGGCTGAAAACGCTGTTGGGGACATTTCATTAATGTTGACTACAAATCAAAAACTAAGCATTTTTCAGCTGAAATAATGAATGTAGTCCTCTTAATTCTTGCTTCTAAAGCATACGCAAGCAGAAATTTCAATGTACAATGATGTTTTTAAAAAAAGGGTCAAAATGTGCTCCACTCGGGCTGAAAACGCTTGTTTGGAACATTTCATTAATGTTGACTATAAATCATAAACTAAGCATTTTTCAGCTGAAATAATGAATGTAGTCCTCTTAATTCTTGCTTCTAAAGCATACGCAAGCAGAAATTTCAATGTACAATGATGTTTTTAAAAAAACAGTCAAAATGTGCTCCACTCGGGCTGAAAACGCTTGTTTGGGACATGACATTAATGTTGACTATAAATCATAAACTAAGCATTTTTCAGCTGAAATAATGAATGTAGTCCTCTTAATTCTTGCTTCTAAAGCATACGCAAGCAGAAATTTCAATGTACAATGATGTTTTTAAAAAAACAGTCAAAATGTGCTCCACTCGGGCTGAAAACGCTTGTTTGGGACATTACATTAATGTTGACTATAAATCATAAACTAAGCATTTTTCAGCTGAAATAATGAATGTAGTCCTCTTAATTCTTGCTTCTAAAGCATACGCAAAAAGAAATTTCAATGTACAATGATGTTTTTTAAAAAACGGTCAAAATGTGCTCCACTCGGGCTGAAAACGCTTGTTCGGAACATTTCCTTAATGTTGACTATAAATCATAAACTAAGCATTTTTCAGCTGAAATAATGAATGTAGTCCTCTTAATTCTTGCTTCTAAAGCATACGCAAGCAGAAATTTCAATGTACAATGATGTTTTTAAAAAAAACAGTCAAAATGCGCTCCACTCGGGCTGAAAACGCTGTTGGGGACATTTCATTAATGTTGACTACAAATCAAAAACTAAGCATTTTTCAGCTGAAATAATGAATGTAGTCCTCTTAATTCTTGCTTCTAAAGCATACGCAAGCAGAAATTTCAATGTACAATGATGTTTTTAAAAAAAGGGTCAAAATGTGCTCCACTCGGGCTGAAAACGCTTGTTTGGAACATTTCATTAATGTTGACTATAAATCATAAACTAAGCATTTTTCAGCTGAAATAATGAATGTAGTCCTCTTAATTCTTGCTTCTAAAGCATACGCAAGCAGAAATTTCAATGTACAATGATGTTTTTAAAAAAAGGGTCAAAATGTGCTCCACTCGGGCTGAAAACGCTTGTTTGGAACATTTCATTAATGTTGACTATAAATCATAAACTAAGCATTTTTCAGCTGAAATAATGAATGTAGTCCTCTTAATTCTTGCTTCTAAAGCATACGCAAGCAGAAATTTCAATGTACAATGATGTTTTTAAAAAAACAGTCAAAATGTGCTCCACTCGGGCTGAAAACGCTTGTTTGGGACATGACATTAATGTTGACTATAAATCATAAACTAAGCATTTTTCAGCTGAAATAATGAATGTAGTCCTCTTAATTCTTGCTTCTAAAGCATACGCAAGCAGAAATTTCAATGTACAATGATGTTTTTAAAAAAAGGGTCAAAATGTGCTCCACTCGGGCTGAAAACGCTTGTTTGGAACATTTCCTTAATGTTGACTATAAATCATAAACTAAGCATTTTTCAGCTGAAATAATGAATGTAGTCCTCTTAATTCTTGCTTCTAAAGCATACGCAAGCAGAAATTTCAATGTACAATGATGTTTTTAAAAAAACAGTCAAAATGTGCTCCACTCGGGCTGAAAACGCTGTTGGGGACATTTCATTAATGTTGACTACAAATCAAAAACTAAGCATTTTTCAGCTGAAATAATGAATGTAGTCCTCTTAATTCTTGCTTCTAAAGCATTCGCAAGCAGAAATTTCAATGTACAATGATGTTTTTAAAAAAACAGTCAAAATGTGCTCCACTCGGGCTGAAAACGCTGTTGGGGACATTTCATTAATGTTGACTATAAATCATAAACTAAGCATTTTTCAGCTGAAATAATGAATGTAGTCCTCTTAATTCTTGCTTCTAAAGCATACGCAAGCAGAAATTTCAATGTACAATGATGTTTTTAAAAAAACGGTCAAAATGTGCTCCACTCGGGCTGAAAACGCTTGTTTGGGACATTACATTAATGTTGACTATAAATCATAAACTAAGCATTTTTCAGCTGAAATAATGAATGTAGTCCTCTTAATTCTTGCTTCTAAAGCATACGCAAACAGAAATTTCAATGTACAATGATGTTTTTTAAAAAACGGTCAAAATGTGCTCCACTCGGGCTGAAAACGCTTGTTCGGAACATTTCCTTAATGTTGACTATAAATCATAAACTAAGCATTTTTCAGCTGAAATAATGAATGTAGTCCTCTTAATTCTTGCTTCTAAAGCATACGCAAGCAGAAATTTCAATGTACAATGATGTTTTTAAAAAAAACAGTCAAAATGCGCTCCACTCGGGCTGAAAACGCTGTTGGGGACATTTCATTAATGTTGACTACAAATCAAAAACTAAGCATTTTTCAGCTGAAATAATGAATGTAGTCCTCTTAATTCTTGCTTCTAAAGCATACGCAAGCAGAAATTTCAATGTACAATGATGTTTTTAAAAAAACAGTCAAAATGTGCTCCACTCGGGCTGAAAACGCTTGTTTGGAACATTTCATTAATGTTGACTATAAATCATAAACTAAGCATTTTTCAGCTGAAATAATGAATGTAGTCCTCTTAATTCTTGCTTCTAAAGCATACGCAAGCAGAAATTTCAATGTACAATGATGTTTTTAAAAAAACAGTCAAAATGTGCTCCACTCGGGCTGAAAACGCTTGTTTGGGACATGACATTAATGTTGACTATAAATCATAAACTAAGCATTTTTCAGCTGAAATAATGAAAGTAGTCCTCTTAATTCTTGCTTCTAAAGCATACGCAAGCAGAAATTTCAATGTACAATGATGTTTTTAAAAAAAGGGTCAAAATGTGCTCCACTCGGGCTGAAAACGCTTGTTTGGAACATTTCATTAATGTTGACTATAAATCATAAACTAAGCATTTTTCAGCTGAAATAATGAATGTAGTCCTCTTAATTCTTGCTTCTAAAGCATACGCAAGCAGAAATTTCAATGTACAATGATGTTTTTAAAAAAAACAGTCAAAATGTGCTCCACTCGGGCTGAAAACGCTGTTGGGGACATTTCATTAATGTTGACTATAAATCATAAACTAAGCATTTTTCAGCTGAAATAATGAATGTAGTCCTCTTAATTCTTGCTTCTAAAGCATACGCAAGCAGAAATTTCAATGTACAATGATGTTTTTAAAAAAAACAGTCAAAATGCGCTCCACTCGGGCTGAAAACGCTGTTGGGGACATTTCATTAATGTTGACTACAAATCAAAAACTAAGCATTTTTCAGCTGAAATAATGAATGTAGTCCTCTTAATTCTTGCTTCTAAAGCATACGCAAGCAGAAATTTCAATGTACAATGATGTTTTTAAAAAAACAGTCAAAATGTGCTCCACTCGGGCTGAAAACGCTTGTTCGGAACATTTCCTTAATGTTGACTATAAATCATAAACTAAGCATTTTTCAGCTGAAATAATGAATGTAGTCCTCTTAATTCTTGCTTCTAAAGCATACGCAAGCAGAAATTTCAATGTACAATGATGTTTTTAAAAAAACGGTCAAAATGTGCTCCACTCGGGCTGAAAACGCTTGTTTGGGACATGACATTAATGTTGACTATAAATCATAAACTAAGCATTTTTCAGCTGAAATAATGAATGTAGTCCTCTTAATTCTTGCTTCTAAAGCATACGCAAGCAGAAATTTCAATGTACAATGATGTTTTTAAAAAAACAGTCAAAATGTGCTCCACTCGGGCTGAAAACGCTTGTTTGGGACATTACATTAATGTTGACTATAAATCATAAACTAAGCATTTTTCAGCTGAAATAATGAATGTAGTCCTCTTAATTCTTGCTTCTAAAGCATACGCAAACAGAAATTTCAATGTACAATGATGTTTTTTAAAAAACGGTCAAAATGTGCTCCACTCGGGCTGAAAACGCTTGTTCGGAACATTTCCTTAATGTTGACTATAAATCATAAACTAAGCATTTTTCAGCTGAAATAATGAATGTAGTCCTCTTAATTCTTGCTTCTAAAGCATACGCAAGCAGAAATTTCAATGTACAATGATGTTTTTTAAAAAACGGTCAAAATGTGCTCCACTCGGGCTGAAAACGCTTGTTCGGAACATTTCCTTAATGTTGACTATAAATCATAAACTAAGCATTTTTCAGCTGAAATAATGAATGTAGTCCTCTTAATTCTTGCTTCTAAAGCATACGCAAGCAGAAATTTCAATGTACAATGATGTTTTTAAAAAAAACAGTCAAAATGCGCTCCACTCGGGCTGAAAACGCTGTTGGGGACATTTCATTAATGTTGACTACAAATCAAAAACTAAGCATTTTTCAGCTGAAATAATGAATGTAGTCCTCTTAATTCTTGCTTCTAAAGCATACGCAAGCAGAAATTTCAATGTACAATGATGTTTTTAAAAAAAGGGTCAAAATGTGCTCCACTCGGGCTGAAAACGCTTGTTTGGAACATTTCATTAATGTTGACTATAAATCATAAACTAAGCATTTTTCAGCTGAAATAATGAATGTAGTCCTCTTAATTCTTGCTTCTAAAGCATACGCAAGCAGAAATTTCAATGTACAATGATGTTTTTAAAAAAACGGTCAAAATGTGCTCCACTCGGGCTGAAAACGCTTGTTTGGGACATTACATTAATGTTGACTATAAATCATAAACTAAGCATTTTTCAGCTGAAATAATGAATGTAGTCCTCTTAATTCTTGCTTCTAAAGCATACGCAAACAGAAATTTCAATGTACAATGATGTTTTTTAAAAAACGGTCAAAATGTGCTCCACTCGGGCTGAAAACGCTTGTTCGGAACATTTCCTTAATGTTGACTATAAATCATAAACTAAGCATTTTTCAGCTGAAATAATGAATGTAGTCCTCTTAATTCTTGCTTCTAAAGCATATGCAAGCAGAAATTTCAATGTACAATGATGTTTTTAAAAAAAACAGTCAAAATGCGCTCCACTCGGGCTGAAAACGCTGTTGGGGACATTTCATTAATGTTGACTACAAATCAAAAACTAAGCATTTTTCAGCTGAAATAATGAATGTAGTCCTCTTAATTCTTGCTTCTAAAGCATACGCAAGCAGAAATTTCAATGTACAATGATGTTTTTAAAAAAAGGGTCAAAATGTGCTCCACTCGGGCTGAAAACGCTTGTTTGGAACATTTCATTAATGTTGACTATAAATCATAAACTAAGCATTTTTCAGCTGAAATAATGAATGTAGTCCTCTTAATTCTTGCTTCTAAAGCATACGCAAGCAGAAATTTCAATGTACAATGATGTTTTTAAAAAAACAGTCAAAATGTGCTCCACTCGGGCTGAAAACGCTTGTTTGGGACATGACATTAATGTTGACTATAAATCATAAACTAAGCATTTTTCAGCTGAAATAATGAATGTAGTCCTCTTAATTCTTGCTTCTAAAGCATACGCAAGCAGAAATTTCAATGTACAATGATGTTTTTAAAAAAACAGTCAAAATGTGCTCCACTCGGGCTGAAAACGCTTGTTTGGGACATTACATTAATGTTGACTATAAATCATAAACTAAGCATTTTTCAGCTGAAATAATGAATGTAGTCCTCTTAATTCTTGCTTCTAAAGCATACGCAAAAAGAAATTTCAATGTACAATGATGTTTTTTAAAAAACGGTCAAAATGTGCTCCACTCGGGCTGAAAACGCTTGTTCGGAACATTTCCTTAATGTTGACTATAAATCATAAACTAAGCATTTTTCAGCTGAAATAATGAATGTAGTCCTCTTAATTCTTGCTTCTAAAGCATACGCAAGCAGAAATTTCAATGTACAATGATGTTTTTAAAAAAAACAGTCAAAATGCGCTCCACTCGGGCTGAAAACGCTGTTGGGGACATTTCATTAATGTTGACTACAAATCAAAAACTAAGCATTTTTCAGCTGAAATAATGAATGTAGTCCTCTTAATTCTTGCTTCTAAAGCATACGCAAGCAGAAATTTCAATGTACAATGATGTTTTTAAAAAAAGGGTCAAAATGTGCTCCACTCGGGCTGAAAACGCTTGTTTGGAACATTTCATTAATGTTGACTATAAATCATAAACTAAGCATTTTTCAGCTGAAATAATGAATGTAGTCCTCTTAATTCTTGCTTCTAAAGCATACGCAAGCAGAAATTTCAATGTACAATGATGTTTTTAAAAAAAGGGTCAAAATGTGCTCCACTCGGGCTGAAAACGCTTGTTTGGAACATTTCATTAATGTTGACTATAAATCATAAACTAAGCATTTTTCAGCTGAAATAATGAATGTAGTCCTCTTAATTCTTGCTTCTAAAGCATACGCAAGCAGAAATTTCAATGTACAATGATGTTTTTAAAAAAACAGTCAAAATGTGCTCCACTCGGGCTGAAAACGCTTGTTTGGGACATGACATTAATGTTGACTATAAATCATAAACTAAGCATTTTTCAGCTGAAATAATGAATGTAGTCCTCTTAATTCTTGCTTCTAAAGCATACGCAAGCAGAAATTTCAATGTACAATGATGTTTTTAAAAAAAGGGTCAAAATGTGCTCCACTCGGGCTGAAAACGCTTGTTTGGAACATTTCCTTAATGTTGACTATAAATCATAAACTAAGCATTTTTCAGCTGAAATAATGAATGTAGTCCTCTTAATTCTTGCTTCTAAAGCATACGCAAGCAGAAATTTCAATGTACAATGATGTTTTTAAAAAAACAGTCAAAATGTGCTCCACTCGGGCTGAAAACGCTGTTGGGGACATTTCATTAATGTTGACTACAAATCAAAAACTAAGCATTTTTCAGCTGAAATAATGAATGTAGTCCTCTTAATTCTTGCTTCTAAAGCATTCGCAAGCAGAAATTTCAATGTACAATGATGTTTTTAAAAAAACAGTCAAAATGTGCTCCACTCGGGCTGAAAACGCTGTTGGGGACATTTCATTAATGTTGACTATAAATCATAAACTAAGCATTTTTCAGCTGAAATAATGAATGTAGTCCTCTTAATTCTTGCTTCTAAAGCATACGCAAGCAGAAATTTCAATGTACAATGATGTTTTTAAAAAAACGGTCAAAATGTGCTCCACTCGGGCTGAAAACGCTTGTTTGGGACATTACATTAATGTTGACTATAAATCATAAACTAAGCATTTTTCAGCTGAAATAATGAATGTAGTCCTCTTAATTCTTGCTTCTAAAGCATACGCAAACAGAAATTTCAATGTACAATGATGTTTTTTAAAAAACGGTCAAAATGTGCTCCACTCGGGCTGAAAACGCTTGTTCGGAACATTTCCTTAATGTTGACTATAAATCATAAACTAAGCATTTATCAGCTGAAATAATGAATGTAGTCCTCTTAATTCTTGCTTCTAAAGCATACGCAAGCAGAAATTTCAATGTACAATGATGTTTTTAAAAAAAACAGTCAAAATGCGCTCCACTCGGGCTGAAAACGCTGTTGGGGACATTTCATTAATGTTGACTACAAATCAAAAACTAAGCATTTTTCAGCTGAAATAATGAATGTAGTCCTCTTAATTCTTGCTTCTAAAGCATACGCAAGCAGAAATTTCAATCTACAATGATGTTTTTAAAAAAACAGTCAAAATGTGCTCCACTCGGGCTGAAAACGCTTGTTTGGAACATTTCATTAATGTTGACTATAAATCATAAACTAAGCATTTTTCAGCTGAAATAATGAATGTAGTCCTCTTAATTCTTGCTTCTAAAGCATACGCAAGCAGAAATTTCAATGTACAATGATGTTTTTAAAAAAACAGTCAAAATGTGCTCCACTCGGGCTGAAAACGCTTGTTTGGGACATGACATTAATGTTGACTATAAATCATAAACTAAGCATTTTTCAGCTGAAATAATGAAAGTAGTCCTCTTAATTCTTGCTTCTAAAGCATACGCAAGCAGAAATTTCAATGTACAATGATGTTTTTAAAAAAAGGGTCAAAATGTGCTCCACTCGGGCTGAAAACGCTTGTTTGGAACATTTCATTAATGTTGATTATAAATCATAAACTAAGCATTTTTCAGCTGAAATAATGAATGTAGTCCTCTTAATTCTTGCTTCTAAAGCATACGCAAGCAGAAATTTCAATGTACAATGATGTTTTTAAAAAAAACAGTCAAAATGTGCTCCACTCGGGCTGAAAACGCTGTTGGGGACATTTCATTAATGTTGACTATAAATCATAAACTAAGCATTTTTCAGCTGAAATAATGAATGTAGTCCTCTTAATTCTTGCTTCTAAAGCATACGCAAGCAGAAATTTCAATGTACAATGATGTTTTTTAAAAAACGGTCAAAATGTGCTCCACTCGGGCTGAAAACGCTTGTTCGGAACATTTCCTTAATGTTGACTATAAATCATAAACTAAGCATTTTTCAGCTGAAATAATGAATGTAGTCCTCTTAATTCTTGCTTCTAAAGCATACGCAAGCAGAAATTTCAATGTACAATGATGTTTTTAAAAAAAACAGTCAAAATGTGCTCCACTCGGGCTGAAAACGCTGTTGGGGACATTTCATTAATGTTGACTACAAATCAAAAACTAAGCATTTTTCAGCTGAAATAATGAATGTAGTCCTCTTAATTCTTGCTTCTAAAGCATACGCAAGCAGAAATTTCAATGTACAATGATGTTTTTAAAAAAAGGGTCAAAATGTGCTCCACTCGGGCTGAAAACGCTTGTTTGGAACATTTCATTAATGTTGACTATAAATCATAAACTAAGCATTTTTCAGCTGAAATAATGAATGTAGTCCTCTTAATTCTTGCTTCTAAAGCATACGCAAGCAGAAATTTCAATGTACAATGATGTTTTTAAAAAAAGGGTCAAAATGTGCTCCACTCGGGCTGAAAACGCTTGTTTGGAACATTTCATTAATGTTGACTATAAATCATAAACTAAGCATTTTTCAGCTGAAATAATGAATGTAGTCCTCTTAATTCTTGCTTCTAAAGCATACGCAAGCAGAAATTTCAATGTACAATGATGTTTTTAAAAAAACAGTCAAAATGTGCTCCACTCGGGCTGAAAACGCTTGTTTGGGACATGACATTAATGTTGACTATAAATCATAAACTAAGCATTTTTCAGCTGAAATAATGAATGTAGTCCTCTTAATTCTTGCTTCTAAAGCATACGCAAGCAGAAATTTCAATGTACAATGATGTTTTTAAAAAAAGGGTCAAAATGTGCTCCACTCGGGCTGAAAACGCTTGTTTGTAACATTTCCTTAATGTTGACTATAAATCATAAACTAAGCATTTTTCAGCTGAAATAATGAATGTAGTCCTCTTAATTCTTGCTTCTAAAGCATACGCAAGCAGAAATTTCAATGTACAATGATGTTTTTAAAAAAACAGTCAAAATGTGCTCCACTCGGGCTGAAAACGCTGTTGGGGACATTTCATTAATGTTGACTACAAATCAAAAACTAAGCATTTTTCAGCTGAAATAATGAATGTAGTCCTCTTAATTCTTGCTTCTTAAGCATTCGCAAGCAGAAATTTCAATGTACAATGATGTTTTTAAAAAAAACAGTCAAAATGCGCTCCACTCGGGCTGAAAACGCTGTTGGGGACATTTCATTAATGTTGACTACAAATCAAAAACTAAGCATTTTTCAGCTGAAATAATGAATGTAGTCCTCTTAATTCTTGCTTCTAAAGCATACGCAAGCAGAAATTTCAATGTACAATGATGTTTTTAAAAAAAGGGTCAAAATGTGCTCCACTCGGGCTGAAAACGCTTGTTTGGAACATTTCATTAATGTTGACTATAAATCATAAACTAAGCATTTTTCAGCTGAAATAATGAATGTAGTCCTCTTAATTCTTGCTTCTAAAGCATACGCAAGCAGAAATTTCAATGTACAATGATGTTTTTAAAAAAAGGGTCAAAATGTGCTCCACTCGGGCTGAAAACGCTTGTTTGGAACATTTCATTAATGTTGACTATAAATCATAAACTAAGCATTTTTCAGCTGAAATAATGAATGTAGTCCTCTTAATTCTTGCTTCTAAAGCATACGCAAAAAGAAATTTCAATGTACAATGATGTTTTTTAAAAAACGGTCAAAATGTGCTCCACTCGGGCTGAAAACGCTTGTTCGGAACATTTCCTTAATGTTGACTATAAATCATAAACTAAGCATTTTTCAGCTGAAATAATGAATGTAGTCCTCTTAATTCTTGCTTCTAAAGCATACGCAAGCAGAAATTTCAATGTACAATGATGTTTTTAAAAAAAACAGTCAAAATGCGCTCCACTCGGGCTGAAAACGCTGTTGGGGACATTTCATTAATGTTGACTACAAATCAAAAACTAAGCATTTTTCAGCTGAAATAATGAATGTAGTCCTCTTAATTCTTGCTTCTAAAGCATACGCAAGCAGAAATTTCAATGTACAATGATGTTTTTAAAAAAAGGGTCAAAATGTGCTCCACTCGGGCTGAAAACGCTTGTTTGGAACATTTCATTAATGTTGACTATAAATCATAAACTAAGCATTTTTCAGCTGAAATAATGAATGTAGTCCTCTTAATTCTTGCTTCTAAAGCATACGCAAGCAGAAATTTCAATGTACAATGATGTTTTTAAAAAAACAGTCAAAATGTGCTCCACTCGGGCTGAAAACGCTTGTTTGGGACATGACATTAATGTTGACTATAAATCATAAACTAAGCATTTTTCAGCTGAAATAATGAATGTAGTCCTCTTAATTCTTGCTTCTAAAGCATACGCAAGCAGAAATTTCAATGTACAATGATGTTTTTAAAAAAAGGGTCAAAATGTGCTCCACTCGGGCTGAAAACGCTTGTTTGGAACATTTCCTTAATGTTGACTATAAATCATAAACTAAGCATTTTTCAGCTGAAATAATGAATGTAGTCCTCTTAATTCTTGCTTCTAAAGCATACGCAAGCAGAAATTTCAATGTACAATGATGTTTTTAAAAAAACAGTCAAAATGTGCTCCACTCGGGCTGAAAACGCTGTTGGGGACATTTCATTAATGTTGACTACAAATCAAAAACTAAGCATTTTTCAGCTGAAATAATGAATGTAGTCCTCTTAATTCTTGCTTCTAAAGCATTCGCAAGCAGAAATTTCAATGTACAATGATGTTTTTAAAAAAACAGTCAAAATGTGCTCCACTCGGGCTGAAAACGCTGTTGGGGACATTTCATTAATGTTGACTATAAATCATAAACTAAGCATTTTTCAGCTGAAATAATGAATGTAGTCCTCTTAATTCTTGCTTCTAAAGCATACGCAAGCAGAAATTTCAATGTACAATGATGTTTTTAAAAAAACAGTCAAAATGTGCTCCACTCGGGCTGAAAACGCTTGTTTGGAACATTTCATTAATGTTGACTATAAATCATAAACTAAGCATTTTTCAGCTGAAATAATGAATGTAGTCCTCTTAATTCTTGCTTCTAAAGCATACGCAAGCAGAAATTTCAATGTACAATGATGTTTTTAAAAAAACAGTCAAAATGTGCTCCACTCGGGCTGAAAACGCTTGTTTGGGACATGACATTAATGTTGACTATAAATCATAAACTAAGCATTTTTCAGCTGAAATAATGAAAGTAGTCCTCTTAATTCTTGCTTCTAAAGCATACGCAAGCAGAAATTTCAATGTACAATGATGTTTTTAAAAAAAGGGTCAAAATGTGCTCCACTCGGGCTGAAAACGCTTGTTTGGAACATTTCATTAATGTTGACTATAAATCATAAACTAAGCATTTTTCAGCTGAAATAATGAATGTAGTCCTCTTAATTCTTGCTTCTAAAGCATACGCAAGCAGAAATTTCAATGTACAATGATGTTTTTAAAAAAAACAGTCAAAATGTGCTCCACTCGGGCTGAAAACGCTGTTGGGGACATTTCATTAATGTTGACTATAAATCATAAACTAAGCATTTTTCAGCTGAAATAATGAATGTAGTCCTCTTAATTCTTGCTTGTAAAGCATACGCAAGCAGAAATTTCAATGTACAATGATGTTTTTTAAAAAACGGTCAAAATGTGCTCCACTCGGGCTGAAAACGCTTGTTCGGAACATTTCCTTAATGTTGACTATAAATCATAAACTAAGCATTTTTCAGCTGAAATAATGAATGTAGTCCTCTTAATTCTTGCTTCTAAAGCATACGCAAGCAGAAATTTCAATGTACAATGATGTTTTTAAAAAAAACAGTCAAAATGTGCTCCACTCGGGCTGAAAACGCTGTTGGGGACATTTCATTAATGTTGACTACAAATCAAAAACTAAGCATTTTTCAGCTGAAATAATGAATGTAGTCCTCTTAATTCTTGCTTCTAAAGCATACGCAAGCAGAAATTTCAATGTACAATGATGTTTTTAAAAAAACAGTCAAAATGTGCTCCACTCGGGCTGAAAACGCTTGTTCGGAACATTTCCTTAATGTTGACTATAAATCATAAACTAAGCATTTTTCAGCTGAAATAATGAATGTAGTCCTCTTAATTCTTGCTTCTAAAGCATACGCAAGCAGAAATTTCAATGTACAATGATGTTTTTAAAAAAAACAGTCAAAATGCGCTCCACTCGGGCTGAAAACGCTGTTGGGGACATTTCATTAATGTTGACTATAAATCATAAACTAAGCATTTTTCAGCTGAAATAATGAATGTAGTCCTCTTAATTCTTGCTTCTAAAGCATACGCAAGCAGAAATTTCAATGTACAATGATGTTTTTAAAAAAACGGTCAAAATGTGCTCCACTCGGGCTGAAAACGCTTGTTCGGAACATTTCCTTAATGTTGACTATAAATCATAAACTAAGCATTTTTCAGCTGAAATAATGAATGTAGTCCTCTTAATTCTTGCTTCTAAAGCATACGCAAGCAGAAATTTCAATGTACAATGATGTTTTTAAAAAAAACAGTCAAAATGTGCTCCACTCGGGCTGAAAACGCTGTTGGGGACATTTCATTAATGTTGACTACAAATCAAAAACTAAGCATTTTTCAGCTGAAATAATGAATGTAGTCCTCTTAATTCTTGCTTCTAAAGCATTCACAAGCAGAAATTTCAATGTACAATGATGTTTTTAAAAAAACAGTCAAAATGTGCTCCACTCGGGCTGAAAACGCTGTTGGGGACATTTCATTAATGTTGACTATAAATCATAAACTAAGCATTTTTCAGCTGAAATAATGAATGTAGTCCTCTTAATTCTTGCTTCTAAAGCATACGCAAGCAGAAATTTCAATGTACAATGATGTTTTTAAAAAAACAGTCAAAATGTGCTCCACTCGGGCTGAAAACGCTTGTTTGGGACATGACATTAATGTTGACTATAAATCATAAACTAAGCATTTTTCAGCTGAAATAATGAATGTAGTCCTCTTAATTCTTGCTTCTAAAGCATACGCAAGCAGAAATTTCAATGTACAATGATGTTTTTAAAAAAACGGTCAAAATGTGCTCCACTCGGGCTGAAAACGCTTGTTCGGAACATTTCCTTAATGTTGACTATAAATCATAAACTAAGCATTTTTCAGCTGAAATAATGAATGTAGTCCTCTTAATTCTTGCTTCTAAAGCATACGCAAGCAGAAATTTCAATGTACAATGATGTTTTTAAAAAAAACAGTCAAAATGCGCTCCACTCGGGCTGAAAACGCTGTTGGGGACATTTCATTAATGTTGACTATAAATCATAAACTAAGCATTTTTCAGCTGAAATAATGAATGTAGTCCTCTTAATTCTTGCTTCTAAAGCATACGCAAGCAGAAATTTCAATGTACAATGATGTTTTTAA
>NW_028283460.1:12500-15000 GCF_059441005.1 Hippichthys cyanospilos
CCTGGTCGCCCAACTCAGGGGAGAAGTGCTGAAGTCAGGCCGAGTTGCCTGGTTCCCTGAAACGGCCAAATATTAGGCAAAGTGCCGCTGTCCGCCCGGTTCCTCACACGCCCCTGGTCGCCCAACTTACCGGCAGAAGTGCTGAAGTCAGGCCGACCTGCCTGGTTCCCTGGAGCGGCCAAATATCAGGCAAAGTGCCGCTGTCCGCCCGGTTCCCCAAACGCCCCTGGTCGCCCAACTGACCGGCAGAAGTGCTGAAATGAGGCCGACCTGCCTGGTTCCCCGGAGCGGCCAAATATTAGGCAAAGTGCCGCTGTCCGCCCGGTTCCCCAAACGCCCCTGGTCGCCCAACTCAGGGGAGAAGTGCTGAAGTCAGGCCGAGTTGCCTGGTTCCCTGAAACGGCCAAATATTAGGCAAAGTGCCGCTGTCCGCCCGGTTCCTCACACGCCCCTGGTCGCCCAACTTACCGGCAGAAGTGCTGAAGTCAGGCCGACCTGCCTGGTTCCCTGGAGCGGCCAAATATTAGGCAAAGTGCCGGTGTCCGCCCGGTTCCTTAAACGCCCCTGGTCGCCCAACTGACCGGCAGAAGTGCTGAAATGAGGCCGACCTGCCTGGTTCCCTGGAGCGGCCAAATATTAGGCAAAGTGCCGCTGTCCGCCCGGTTCCCCAAACGCCCCTGGTCGCCCAACTCAGGGGAGAAGTGCTGAAATGAGGCCGAGTGTCCTGGTTCCCAAAATCGGCCAAATATTAGGCAAAGTGCCGGTGTCCGCCCGGTTCCCCAAACGCCCCTGGTCGCCCAACTCAGGGGCAGAAGTGCTGAAATGAGGCCGAGTTGCCTGGTTCCCCAAAGCGGGCAAAAAAAGAGCAAAGTGCCGGTGTCCGCCCGGTTCCCCAAACGCCCCTGGTCGCCCAACTCAGGGGCAGAAGTGCAGGAATGAGGCCGACCTGCCTGGTTCCCTGGAGCGGCTAAAAATTAGGCAAAGTGCCGGTGTCAAACGCCCCTGGTCGCCCAGCCCAAAAAATGACAAAGTCCCACAAACGCCCCTGGTCGCCCAGCCCAAAAAATGACAAAGTCCCACAAACGCCCCTGGTCGCCCAGCCGAAAAAATGACTAAGTGCCAACAGCGCCCCTGGTCGCCCAAACACTAAACGCCCCTGGTCGCCCAGCCGAAAAAATGACTAAGTGCCAACGGCGCCCCTGGTCGCCCAGCCGAAAAAATGACTAAGTGCCAACAGCGCCCCTGGTCGCCCAAACACTAAACGCCCCTGGTCGCCCAGCCGAAAAAATGACTAAGTGCCAACGGCGCCCCTGGTCGCCCAGGATTAAAAAATGACAAAGTCACACTTCAGGCCGACTTGTGCTGAGCAGAGGCCGGCGCTCCTGGTTCCCTGGAGCGGCCAAATTAAAGGCAATGTCCCGGTGTCATCCCGGTCCCTCAAACGCCCCTGGTCGCCCAGGATTAAAATATGACAAAGTCACACTTCAGGCCGACTTGTGCTGAGCAGAGGCCGGCGCTCCTGGTTCCCTGGAGCGGCCAAATTAAAGGCAATGTCCCGGTGTCATCCCGGTCCCTCAAACGCCCCTGGTCGCCCAGGATTAAAATATGACAAAGTCACACTTCAGGCCGACTTGTGCTGAGCAGAGGCCGGCGCTCCTGGTTCCCTGGAGCGGCCAAATTAAAGGCAATGTCCCGGTGTCATCCCGGTCCCTCAAACGCCCCTGGTCGCCCAGGATTAAAATATGACAAAGTCACACTTCAGGCCGACTTGTGCTGAGCAGAGGCCGGCGCTCCTGGTTCCCTGGAGCGGCCAAATTAAAGGCAAAGTGCCGGTGTCAGCCCGGTCCCTCAAACGCCCCTGGTCGCCCAGGATTAAAATATGACAAAGTCCCACTTCAGGCCGACTTGTGCTGAGCAGAGGCCGGCGTTCCTGGTTCCCTGGAGCGGCCAAATTAAAGGCAAAGTGCCGGTGTCATCCCGGTCCCTCAAACGCCCCTGGTCGCCCAGGATTAAAATATGACAAAGTCCCACTTCAGGCCGACTTGTGCTGAGCAGAGGCCGGCGTTCCTGGTTCCCTGGAGCGGCCGAATTAAAGGCAAAGTCCCGGTGTCAGCCCGGTCCCACAAACGCCCCTGGTCGCCCAGCCACACGGCGCCCCTGGTCGCCCATCCACAAAAACGGCAAAGTGTCAAAAATGCCCCTGGTCGCCCAGCCAATAAACGCCCCTGGTCGCCCATTCATAAAAACGGCAAAGTGTCAAAAATGCCCCTGGTCGCCCAGCCACTAGCCGCCCCTGGTCGCCCATCCATAAAAACGGCAAAGTGTCAAAAATGCCCCTGGTCGCCCAGCAAACAAACGCCCCTGGTCGCCCATCCATAAAAACGGCAAAGTGTCAAAAATGCCCCTGGTCGCCCAGCAAACAAACGCCCCTGGTCGCCCATCCATAAAAACGGCAAAGTGTCAAAAATGCCCCTGGTCGCCCAGCAAACAAACGCCCCTG
>NW_028283460.1:27500-32500 GCF_059441005.1 Hippichthys cyanospilos
CTAAAAATAAGGCAAAGTGCCGGTGACGGCCCGGTTCTCGGGCCGGCCGGGAAAACGACAAAGTCCAACTTCAGGCTGGGAAGTGGCGAAATGGGGCCGAGTGTCCTGGTTCCCCAAAACGGCTAAAAATAAGGCAAAGTGCCGGTGACGGCCCGGTTCTCGGGCCGGCCGGGAAAACGACAAAGTCCAACTTCAGGCTGGGAAGTGGCGAAATGGGGCCGAGTGTCCTGGTTCCCCAAAACGGCTAAAAATAAGGCAAAGTGCCGGTGACGGCCCGGTTCTCGGGCCGGCCGGGAAAACGACAAAGTCCAACTTCAGGCTGGGAAGTGGCGAAATGGGGCCGAGTGTCCTGGTTCCCCAAAACGGCTAAAAATAAGGCAAAGTGCCGGTGACGGCCCGGTTCTCGGGCCGGCCGGGAAAACGACAAAGTCCAACTTCAGGCTGGGAAGTGGCAAAAAGAGGCCGAGTGTCCTGGTTCCCCGGAGCGGCCAAAAAAAGAGCAAAGTGCCGCTGTCCGCCCGGTTCCTCAAACGCCCCTGGTCGCCCAACTCAGGGGCAGAAGTGCTGAAATGAGGCCGAGTTGCCTGGTTCCCTAAAGCGGCCAAAAAAAGAGCAAAGTGCCGCTGTCCGCCCGGTTCCCCAAACGCCCCTGGTCGCCCAACTCAGGGGAGAAGTGCTGAAGTGAGGCCGACCTGCCTGGTTCCCAAAATCGGCCAAATATTAGGCAAAGTGCCGGTGTCCGCCCGGTTCCCCAAACGCCCCTGGTCGCCCAACTCAGGGGAGAAGTGCTGAAGTCAGGCCGACTTGCCTGGTTCCCTGGAGCGGCCAAATATTAGGCAAAGTGCCGCTGTCCGCCCGGTTCTCGGGCCGGCTGTAAAAACGACAAAGTCCAACTTCAGGCTGGGAAGTGGCAAAATGAGGCCGACCTGCCTGGTTCCCAAAATCGGCCAAATATTAGGCAAAGTGCCGGTGTCAGCCCGGTTCTCCAAACGCCCCTGGTCGCCCAACTCAGGGGCAGAAGTGCTGAAGTCAGGCCGAGTGTCCTGGTTCCCTGGAGCGGCCAAATATTAGGCAAAGTGCCGGTGTCCGCCCGGTTCCTTAAACGCCCCTGGTCGCCCAACTGACCGGCAGAAGTGCTGAAATGAGGCCGAGTTGCCTGGTTCCCTGGAGCGGCCAAATATTAGGCAAAAAGCCGGTGTCCGCCCGGTTCATCAAACGCCCCTGGTCGCCCAACTGACCGGCAGAAGTGCTGAAATGAGGCCGAGTGTCCTGGTTCCCTAAAGCGGCCAAAAAAAGAGCAAAGTGCCGGTGTCCGCCCGGTTCCCCAAACGCCCCTGGTCGCCCAACTCAGGGGCAGAAGTGCTGAAGTCAGGCCGAGTTGCCTGGTTCCCTGGAGCGGCCAAAAAAAGAGCAAAGTGCCGGTGTCCGCCCGGTTCCCCAAACGCCCCTGGTCGCCCAACTGACCGGCAGAAGTGCTGAAATGAGGCCGACCTGCCTGGTTCCCCGGAGCGGCCAAATATTAGGCAAAGTGCCGCTGTCCGCCCGGTTCCCCAAACGCCCCTGGTCGCCCAACTCAGGGGAGAAGTGCTGAAGTCAGGCCGAGTTGCCTGGTTCCCTGAAACGGCCAAATATTAGGCAAAGTGCCGCTGTCCGCCCGGTTCCTCACACGCCCCTGGTCGCCCAACTTACCGGCAGAAGTGCTGAAGTCAGGCCGACCTGCCTGGTTCCCTGGAGCGGCCAAATATCAGGCAAAGTGCCGCTGTCCGCCCGGTTCCCCAAACGCCCCTGGTCGCCCAACTGACCGGCAGAAGTGCTGAAATGAGGCCGACCTGCCTGGTTCCCCGGAGCGGCCAAATATTAGGCAAAGTGCCGCTGTCCGCCCGGTTCCCCAAACGCCCCTGGTCGCCCAACTCAGGGGAGAAGTGCTGAAGTCAGGCCGAGTTGCCTGGTTCCCTGAAACGGCCAAATATTAGGCAAAGTGCCGCTGTCCGCCCGGTTCCTCACACGCCCCTGGTCGCCCAACTTACCGGCAGAAGTGCTGAAGTCAGGCCGACCTGCCTGGTTCCCTGGAGCGGCCAAATATTAGGCAAAGTGCCGGTGTCCGCCCGGTTCCTTAAACGCCCCTGGTCGCCCAACTGACCGGCAGAAGTGCTGAAATGAGGCCGACCTGCCTGGTTCCCTGGAGCGGCCAAATATTAGGCAAAGTGCCGCTGTCCGCCCGGTTCCCCAAACGCCCCTGGTCGCCCAACTCAGGGGAGAAGTGCTGAAATGAGGCCGAGTGTCCTGGTTCCCAAAATCGGCCAAATATTAGGCAAAGTGCCGGTGTCCGCCCGGTTCCCCAAACGCCCCTGGTCGCCCAACTCAGGGGCAGAAGTGCTGAAATGAGGCCGAGTTGCCTGGTTCCCCAAAGCGGGCAAAAAAAGAGCAAAGTGCCGGTGTCCGCCCGGTTCCCCAAACGCCCCTGGTCGCCCAACTCAGGGGCAGAAGTGCAGGAATGAGGCCGACCTGCCTGGTTCCCTGGAGCGGCTAAAAATTAGGCAAAGTGCCGGTGTCAAACGCCCCTGGTCGCCCAGCCCAAAAAATGACAAAGTCCCACAAACGCCCCTGGTCGCCCAGCCCAAAAAATGACAAAGTCCCACAAACGCCCCTGGTCGCCCAGCCGAAAAAATGACTAAGTGCCAACAGCGCCCCTGGTCGCCCAAACACTAAACGCCCCTGGTCGCCCAGCCGAAAAAATGACTAAGTGCCAACGGCGCCCCTGGTCGCCCAGCCGAAAAAATGACTAAGTGCCAACAGCGCCCCTGGTCGCCCAAACACTAAACGCCCCTGGTCGCCCAGCCGAAAAAATGACTAAGTGCCAACGGCGCCCCTGGTCGCCCAGGATTAAAAAATGACAAAGTCACACTTCAGGCCGACTTGTGCTGAGCAGAGGCCGGCGCTCCTGGTTCCCTGGAGCGGCCAAATTAAAGGCAATGTCCCGGTGTCATCCCGGTCCCTCAAACGCCCCTGGTCGCCCAGGATTAAAATATGACAAAGTCACACTTCAGGCCGACTTGTGCTGAGCAGAGGCCGGCGCTCCTGGTTCCCTGGAGCGGCCAAATTAAAGGCAATGTCCCGGTGTCATCCCGGTCCCTCAAACGCCCCTGGTCGCCCAGGATTAAAATATGACAAAGTCACACTTCAGGCCGACTTGTGCTGAGCAGAGGCCGGCGCTCCTGGTTCCCTGGAGCGGCCAAATTAAAGGCAATGTCCCGGTGTCATCCCGGTCCCTCAAACGCCCCTGGTCGCCCAGGATTAAAATATGACAAAGTCACACTTCAGGCCGACTTGTGCTGAGCAGAGGCCGGCGCTCCTGGTTCCCTGGAGCGGCCAAATTAAAGGCAAAGTGCCGGTGTCAGCCCGGTCCCTCAAACGCCCCTGGTCGCCCAGGATTAAAATATGACAAAGTCCCACTTCAGGCCGACTTGTGCTGAGCAGAGGCCGGCGTTCCTGGTTCCCTGGAGCGGCCAAATTAAAGGCAAAGTGCCGGTGTCATCCCGGTCCCTCAAACGCCCCTGGTCGCCCAGGATTAAAATATGACAAAGTCCCACTTCAGGCCGACTTGTGCTGAGCAGAGGCCGGCGTTCCTGGTTCCCTGGAGCGGCCGAATTAAAGGCAAAGTCCCGGTGTCAGCCCGGTCCCACAAACGCCCCTGGTCGCCCAGCCACACGGCGCCCCTGGTCGCCCATCCACAAAAACGGCAAAGTGTCAAAAATGCCCCTGGTCGCCCAGCCAATAAACGCCCCTGGTCGCCCATTCATAAAAACGGCAAAGTGTCAAAAATGCCCCTGGTCGCCCAGCCACTAGCCGCCCCTGGTCGCCCATCCATAAAAACGGCAAAGTGTCAAAAATGCCCCTGGTCGCCCAGCAAACAAACGCCCCTGGTCGCCCATCCATAAAAACGGCAAAGTGTCAAAAATGCCCCTGGTCGCCCAGCAAACAAACGCCCCTGGTCGCCCATCCATAAAAACGGCAAAGTGTCAAAAATGCCCCTGGTCGCCCAGCAAACAAACGCCCCTGGTCGCCCATCCATAAAAACGGCAAAGTGTCAAAAATGCCCCTGGTCGCCCAGCAAACAAACGCCCCTGGTCGCCCATCCATAAAAACGGCAAAGTGTCAAAAATGCCCCTGGTCGCCCAGCAAACAAACGCCCCTGGTCGCCCATCCATAAAAACGGCAAAGTGTCAAAAATGCCCCTGGTCGCCCAGCAAACAAACGCCCCTGGTCGCCCATCCATAAAAACGGCAAAGTGTCAAAAATGCCCCTGGTCGCCCAGCAAACAAACGCCCCTGGTCGCCCATCCATAAAAACGGCAAAGTGTCAAAAATGCCCCTGGTCGCCCAGCAAACAAACGCCCCTGGTCGCCCAGCCGAAAAAATGACTAAGTGCAAACAGCGCCCCTGGTCGCCCAAACACTCAACGCCCCTGGTCGCCCAGCCGAAAAAATGACTAAGTGCCAACGGCGCCCCTGGTCGCCCAAACACTCAACGCCCCTGGTCGCCCAGCCTTAAAAATGACTAAGTGCAAACGGCGCCCCTGGTCGCCCAGCCGAAAAAATGACAAAGTGCCAACAGCGCCCCTGGTCGCCCAACCGAAAAAATGACTAAGTGCCCGCATCTTTTGCGTTGACCCCCCACCTCTACCCTCAAACCAAAAAGATGCGGAGGTTTGACCCAGATCTCCAAAACACTATCGGCACATATATAGGGAACAGCATTTTAAGAGCTTTTGGAGCCGAAAATATGACAAAGTCCCACTTTTTCGAAAATATGACAAAGTCCCACTTTTCGAAAATATGACAAAGTCCCACTTTTTCGAAAATATGGCAAAGTCCCACTTTTCTGAAAATATGACAGAGTGCCACTTTTATCACAAATGAGTGCCTGGCTCCCCGGCAATGTGAAACACGAACACGGACTGGAGAAGCGGGCGGCTTTGCCGCTCGCCGCGGCCTCGCTCCG
>NW_028283460.1:45000-46635 GCF_059441005.1 Hippichthys cyanospilos
AATCGGCCAAATATTAGGCAAAGTGCCGGTGTCAGCCCGGTTCTCCAAACGCCCCTGGTCGCCCAACTCAGGGGCAGAAGTGCTGAAGTCAGGCCGAGTGTCCTGGTTCCCTGGAGCGGCCAAATATTAGGCAAAGTGCCGGTGTCCGCCCGGTTCCTTAAACGCCCCTGGTCGCCCAACTGACCGGCAGAAGTGCTGAAATGAGGCCGAGTTGCCTGGTTCCCTGGAGCGGCCAAATATTAGGCAAAAAGCCGGTGTCCGCCCGGTTCATCAAACGCCCCTGGTCGCCCAACTGACCGGCAGAAGTGCTGAAATGAGGCCGAGTGTCCTGGTTCCCTAAAGCGGCCAAAAAAAGAGCAAAGTGCCGGTGTCCGCCCGGTTCCCCAAACGCCCCTGGTCGCCCAACTCAGGGGCAGAAGTGCTGAAGTCAGGCCGAGTTGCCTGGTTCCCTGGAGCGGCCAAAAAAAGAGCAAAGTGCCGGTGTCCGCCCGGTTCCCCAAACGCCCCTGGTCGCCCAACTCAGGGGAGAAGTGCTGAAATGAGGCCGAGTTGCCTGGTTCCCTGGAGCGGCCAAATATTAGGCAAAAAGCCGGTGTCCGCCCGGTTCCCCAAACGCCCCTGGTCGCCCAACTCAGGGGCAGAAGTGCTGAAATGAGGCCGAGTGTCCTGGTTCCCTGGAGCGGCCAAATATTAGGCAAAAAGCCGGTGTCCGCCCGGTTCCTCAAACGCCCCTGGTCGCCCAACTGACCGGCAGAAGTGCTGAAATGAGGCCGAGTGTCCTGGTTCCCTAAAGCGGCCAAAAAAAGAGCAAAGTGCCGGTGTCCGCCCGGTTCCCCAAACGCCCCTGGTCGCCCAACTCAGGGGCAGAAGTGCTGAAGTCAGGCCGAGTTGCCTGGTTCCCTGGAGCGGCCAAAAAAAGAGCAAAGTGCCGGTGTCCGCCCGGTTCCCCAAACGCCCCTGGTCGCCCAACTCAGGGGAGAAGTGCTGAAATGAGGCCGAGTTGCCTGGTTCCCTGGAGCGGCCAAATATTAGGCAAAAAGCCGGTGTCCGCCCGGTTCCCCAAACGCCCCTGGTCGCCCAACTCAGGGGCAGAAGTGCTGAAATGAGGCCGAGTGTCCTGGTTCCCTGGAGCGGCCAAATATTAGGCAAAAAGCCGGTGTCCGCCCGGTTCCTCAAACGCCCCTGGTCGCCCAACTGACCGGCAGAAGTGCTGAAATGAGGCCGAGTGTCCTGGTTCCCTAAAGCGGCCAAAAAAAGAGCAAAGTGCCGGTGTCCGCCCGGTTCCCCAAACGCCCCTGGTCGCCCAACTCAGGGGCAGAAGTGCTGAAGTCAGGCCGAGTTGCCTGGTTCCCTGGAGCGGCCAAAAAAAGAGCAAAGTGCCGGTGTCCGCCCGGTTCCCCAAACGCCCCTGGTCGCCCAACTCAGGGGAGAAGTGCTGAAATGAGGCCGAGTTGCCTGGTTCCCTGGAGCGGCCAAATATTAGGCAAAAAGCCGGTGTCCGCCCGGTTCCCCAAACGCCCCTGGTCGCCCAACTCAGGGGCAGAAGTGCTGAAATGAGGCCGAGTGTCCTGGTTCCCTGGAGCGGCCAAATATTAGGCAAAAAGCCGGTGTCCGCCCGGTTCCTCAAACGCCCCT
>NW_028283461.1:0-45628 GCF_059441005.1 Hippichthys cyanospilos
CGCCGTCGTCGCCGTAGCGTCACCAGTGCCCACGTGCGGGTCCTTGACCTCACGCAGCTGCTTTGGCCTCTGGGACTCGTGTGTGAATATGTTTCGAGAATGGGCCGATGTAACGGATGTGGCTACCACCTGGTTAGCCACATTAGCTTTGGCCCTTGATTCTCCCGACGGATCGGCTGCCCGCTATTGCGTCGCCGCTACCGTCCGTGAAGTCCATTGATGTTCTTTTATTTCCTTTTTCTTGCCCTGATGTTTTAGGAAAGAGCCGAGCTAATGCCACCGGTTGACCTCCGGTTAACCACATTAGCATTGGCCCTTGCCTTTCCCGACGGGTCAGTCACCCGTCATGGCGTCGTCGATTCCATCCGCGAGGTCCACGTCAATGTTCAAGGTCCAGGCCCAGCTAATGTATTCGGCTAGCACCCAGCTAGCTACATTAGCCTTGGCCTTTACCCTTCTTGATGGGTCAATTGTCCCCCGTTGTCACACTCTTGTCCAGGTTCCCCCACTCGGCTCGTGGCGCAGAAAGGAACCCGGGTTCACCCCGCCAGGCCCGGGCAGGTTAGGTTTATGGTTATAGGCCGGGAGCCGGTAAAGACCGCCATCCCGTGGTGCACTCGCCACGTCGGGGCAAACTTACGGGAACCCCCTTTGTCACCGTGCCTCATGGTGTGAACCTGGACATCTCGTCTCCAGTGCCCACGTGCGGGTCCTTGACCTCCCGCAGCTGCTTTGGCCTCTGGGACTCGTGTGTGAATATGTTCCGAGAATGGGCCGATGTAATGTATGTGGCTACCACCTGGTTAGCCACATTAGCTTTGGCCCCTGATTCTCCCGACGGATCGGCCGCCCGCCATTGCGTCGCCGCTACCGTCCGCGAAGTCCCTTGACGTTCTTGTATCTCTTTCTTGGCCTGATGTTTTAGGAAAGAGCCGAGCTAATGCAACCGGTTGACATCCGGTTAGCCACATTAGCATTGGCCCTTGCCTTTCCCGACGGGTCAGTCACCCGTCATGACGTCGCAGGTTCCATCCGCGAAGTCCACGTCAAAGCTCAAGGTCAAAGTTTCAAATCCAGATTTAGCTTAATGTATTCAGCTAACTTGCAGTTAGCCACATTAGCTTTGGCCCTCGTCCGTCGACGAGGTAATTTTAGGACACATCATCAGTGGAGAACCCAAGTTCATCGGGTGTTTCGGGTCTTTAATCTCCAGACACCCTCCCTTGGGCGACCCAGCCAGGGGTGATCAGTTCCTGGCTTGTGTCCATGTAGTGTTGCAAAGTTGTCTTTTCTTACTGTGTTGTGGCTCCTCACGTCCTTCCTCTTCGAGCTCCGTCGTCCAAATGGCTCCTTGCGGACGTGCGCAGACGCTTTTATAGGAGTGGGGATCTTTCCCCACAGTGCCCTCTTGTGGCCCATTGGAGAAGTGCACTTCCTCCTGTTGCTCCCAGTTTTTGGCTTGAATTTCTCTTCTTATCTGATTGTTGAACATGCTGTGTGATGTGCTCACTTACCTGCTCCTCTTCTTATCGATTGTCCCACGACGAATTTGTTGATCCATCTTTTATTCTTGTGATGATGAATCCCTTGTCGTTTTTCCTGGTTCTCTTCTCATCCGTTGTCCCCCGACGAATCCTCTTGTTGCTCCGTTGTACTATCTCACTCCTGTCCTTCCTCTTCAAGTTCCGCTGTCCAAATGGCGTTTTGCGGAAGTGCGCAAACGTTTTTTTATCCAAGTGAGGATCTTTCCTCACAGTGCCTCCTGTGGTCCGTCCGTGAAAGTCCACTTCATCCTGTCGCTCTGTTTTTTTCTTTTTTCCACCGAATGTTGTCTTCACTTACCTGTTTCTCTTCTCATCCGCTGTCCCCCGACGAATCTTCTTGTTGCTCCGTTGTACTACTTCACTTACCTGTGTTGTCCTTCCAATCCTTCTACTTACCTTGAAACCCTTTTGCCTTTGTTTCAGGTCCTCGTCCTAACTCCCCGAGCCCTGACTGATGTTCGTTTCAGGGCTCAAATGGGAAGTAAGACCGACCCAGGGAAATGGGGATTAGGGTTGGGATTAGGATGAGGGTCAGGGTTGGGATTAGGATAAGGAATAGGGTTGAGATTAGGATAAGGAATAGGGTTGGGATTAGGATAAGGAATAGGGTTGGGATTAGGATAAGGAACAGGGTTGGGATTAGGATAAGGAATAGGGTTGAGATTAGGATAAGGAATAGGGTTGGGATTAGGATAAGGAATAGGGTTGGGATTAGGATAAAGAATAGGGTTGGGATTAGGATAAGGAATAGGGTTGAGATTAGGATAAGGAATAGGGTTGGGATTAGGATAAGGAATAGGGTTGGGATTAGAATAAGGAATAGGGTTGGGATTAGGATTAGGCACTGGTTGGGGTTAGACGAGGTGTCGTTACCGCCGTCGTCGCCGTAGCGTCACCAGTGCCCACGTGCGGGTCCTTGACCTCACGCAGCTGCTTTGGCCTCTGGGACTCGTGTGTGAATATGTTTCGAGAATGGGCCGATGTAACGGATGTGGCTACCACCTGGTTAGCCACATTAGCTTTGGCCCTTGATTCTCCCGACGGATCGGCTGCCCGCTATTGCGTCGCCGCTACCGTCCGTGAAGTCCATTGATGTTCTTTTATTTCCTTTTTCTTGCCCTGATGTTTTAGGAAAGAGCCGAGCTAATGCCACCGGTTGACCTCCGGTTAACCACATTAGCATTGGCCCTTGCCTTTCCCGACGGGTCAGTCACCCGTCATGGCGTCGTCGATTCCATCCGCGAGGTCCACGTCAATGTTCAAGGTCCAGGCCCAGCTAATGTATTCGGCTAGCACCCAGCTAGCTACATTAGCCTTGGCCTTTACCCTTCTTGATGGGTCAATTGTCCCCCGTTGTCACACTCTTGTCCAGGTTCCCCCACTCGGCTCGTGGCGCAGAAAGGAACCCGGGTTCACCCCGCCAGGCCCGGGCAGGTTAGGTTTATGGTTATAGGCCGGGAGCCGGTAAAGACCGCCATCCCGTGGTGCACTCGCCACGTCGGGGCAAACTTACGGGAACCCCCTTTGTCACCGTGCCTCATGGTGTGAACCTGGACATCTCGTCTCCAGTGCCCACGTGCGGGTCCTTGACCTCCCGCAGCTGCTTTGGCCTCTGGGACTCGTGTGTGAATATGTTCCGAGAATGGGCCGATGTAATGTATGTGGCTACCACCTGGTTAGCCACATTAGCTTTGGCCCCTGATTCTCCCGACGGATCGGCCGCCCGCCATTGCGTCGCCGCTACCGTCCGCGAAGTCCCTTGACGTTCTTGTATCTCTTTCTTGGCCTGATGTTTTAGGAAAGAGCCGAGCTAATGCAACCGGTTGACATCCGGTTAGCCACATTAGCATTGGCCCTTGCCTTTCCCGACGGGTCAGTCACCCGTCATGACGTCGCAGGTTCCATCCGCGAAGTCCACGTCAAAGCTCAAGGTCAAAGTTTCAAATCCAGATTTAGCTTAATGTATTCAGCTAACTTGCAGTTAGCCACATTAGCTTTGGCCCTCGTCCGTCGACGAGGTAATTTTAGGACACATCATCAGTGGAGAACCCAAGTTCATCGGGTGTTTCGGGTCTTTAATCTCCAGACACCCTCCCTTGGGCGACCCAGCCAGGGGTGATCAGTTCCTGGCTTGTGTCCATGTAGTGTTGCAAAGTTGTCTTTTCTTACTGTGTTGTGGCTCCTCACGTCCTTCCTCTTCGAGCTCCGTCGTCCAAATGGCTCCTTGCGGACGTGCGCAGACGCTTTTATAGGAGTGGGGATCTTTCCCCACAGTGCCCTCTTGTGGCCCATTGGAGAAGTGCACTTCCTCCTGTTGCTCCCAGTTTTTGGCTTGAATTTCTCTTCTTATCTGATTGTTGAACATGCTGTGTGATGTGCTCACTTACCTGCTCCTCTTCTTATCGATTGTCCCACGACGAATTTGTTGATCCATCTTTTATTCTTGTGATGATGAATCCCTTGTCGTTTTTCCTGGTTCTCTTCTCATCCGTTGTCCCCCGACGAATCCTCTTGTTGCTCCGTTGTACTATCTCACTCCTGTCCTTCCTCTTCAAGTTCCGCTGTCCAAATGGCGTTTTGCGGAAGTGCGCAAACGTTTTTTTATCCAAGTGAGGATCTTTCCTCACAGTGCCTCCTGTGGTCCGTCCGTGAAAGTCCACTTCATCCTGTCGCTCTGTTTTTTTCTTTTTTCCACCGAATGTTGTCTTCACTTACCTGTTTCTCTTCTCATCCGCTGTCCCCCGACGAATCTTCTTGTTGCTCCGTTGTACTACTTCACTTACCTGTGTTGTCCTTCCAATCCTTCTACTTACCTTGAAACCCTTTTGCCTTTGTTTCAGGTCCTCGTCCTAACTCCCCGAGCCCTGACTGATGTTCGTTTCAGGGCTCAAATGGGAAGTAAGACCGACCCAGGGAAATGGGGATTAGGGTTGGGATTAGGATGAGGGTCAGGGTTGGGATTAGGATAAGGAATAGGGTTGAGATTAGGATAAGGAATAGGGTTGGGATTAGGATAAGGAATAGGGTTGGGATTAGGATAAGGAACAGGGTTGGGATTAGGATAAGGAATAGGGTTGAGATTAGGATAAGGAATAGGGTTGGGATTAGGATAAGGAATAGGGTTGGGATTAGGATAAAGAATAGGGTTGGGATTAGGATAAGGAATAGGGTTGAGATTAGGATAAGGAATAGGGTTGGGATTAGGATAAGGAATAGGGTTGGGATTAGAATAAGGAATAGGGTTGGGATTAGGATTAGGCACTGGTTGGGGTTAGACGAGGTGTCGTTACCGCCGTCGTCGCCGTAGCGTCACCAGTGCCCACGTGCGGGTCCTTGACCTCACGCAGCTGCTTTGGCCTCTGGGACTCGTGTGTGAATATGTTTCGAGAATGGGCCGATGTAACGGATGTGGCTACCACCTGGTTAGCCACATTAGCTTTGGCCCTTGATTCTCCCGACGGATCGGCTGCCCGCTATTGCGTCGCCGCTACCGTCCGTGAAGTCCATTGATGTTCTTTTATTTCCTTTTTCTTGCCCTGATGTTTTAGGAAAGAGCCGAGCTAATGCCACCGGTTGACCTCCGGTTAACCACATTAGCATTGGCCCTTGCCTTTCCCGACGGGTCAGTCACCCGTCATGGCGTCGTCGATTCCATCCGCGAGGTCCACGTCAATGTTCAAGGTCCAGGCCCAGCTAATGTATTCGGCTAGCACCCAGCTAGCTACATTAGCCTTGGCCTTTACCCTTCTTGATGGGTCAATTGTCCCCCGTTGTCACACTCTTGTCCAGGTTCCCCCACTCGGCTCGTGGCGCAGAAAGGAACCCGGGTTCACCCCGCCAGGCCCGGGCAGGTTAGGTTTATGGTTATAGGCCGGGAGCCGGTAAAGACCGCCATCCCGTGGTGCACTCGCCACGTCGGGGCAAACTTACGGGAACCCCCTTTGTCACCGTGCCTCATGGTGTGAACCTGGACATCTCGTCTCCAGTGCCCACGTGCGGGTCCTTGACCTCCCGCAGCTGCTTTGGCCTCTGGGACTCGTGTGTGAATATGTTCCGAGAATGGGCCGATGTAATGTATGTGGCTACCACCTGGTTAGCCACATTAGCTTTGGCCCCTGATTCTCCCGACGGATCGGCCGCCCGCCATTGCGTCGCCGCTACCGTCCGCGAAGTCCCTTGACGTTCTTGTATCTCTTTCTTGGCCTGATGTTTTAGGAAAGAGCCGAGCTAATGCAACCGGTTGACATCCGGTTAGCCACATTAGCATTGGCCCTTGCCTTTCCCGACGGGTCAGTCACCCGTCATGACGTCGCAGGTTCCATCCGCGAAGTCCACGTCAAAGCTCAAGGTCAAAGTTTCAAATCCAGATTTAGCTTAATGTATTCAGCTAACTTGCAGTTAGCCACATTAGCTTTGGCCCTCGTCCGTCGACGAGGTAATTTTAGGACACATCATCAGTGGAGAACCCAAGTTCATCGGGTGTTTCGGGTCTTTAATCTCCAGACACCCTCCCTTGGGCGACCCAGCCAGGGGTGATCAGTTCCTGGCTTGTGTCCATGTAGTGTTGCAAAGTTGTCTTTTCTTACTGTGTTGTGGCTCCTCACGTCCTTCCTCTTCGAGCTCCGTCGTCCAAATGGCTCCTTGCGGACGTGCGCAGACGCTTTTATAGGAGTGGGGATCTTTCCCCACAGTGCCCTCTTGTGGCCCATTGGAGAAGTGCACTTCCTCCTGTTGCTCCCAGTTTTTGGCTTGAATTTCTCTTCTTATCTGATTGTTGAACATGCTGTGTGATGTGCTCACTTACCTGCTCCTCTTCTTATCGATTGTCCCACGACGAATTTGTTGATCCATCTTTTATTCTTGTGATGATGAATCCCTTGTCGTTTTTCCTGGTTCTCTTCTCATCCGTTGTCCCCCGACGAATCCTCTTGTTGCTCCGTTGTACTATCTCACTCCTGTCCTTCCTCTTCAAGTTCCGCTGTCCAAATGGCGTTTTGCGGAAGTGCGCAAACGTTTTTTTATCCAAGTGAGGATCTTTCCTCACAGTGCCTCCTGTGGTCCGTCCGTGAAAGTCCACTTCATCCTGTCGCTCTGTTTTTTTCTTTTTTCCACCGAATGTTGTCTTCACTTACCTGTTTCTCTTCTCATCCGCTGTCCCCCGACGAATCTTCTTGTTGCTCCGTTGTACTACTTCACTTACCTGTGTTGTCCTTCCAATCCTTCTACTTACCTTGAAACCCTTTTGCCTTTGTTTCAGGTCCTCGTCCTAACTCCCCGAGCCCTGACTGATGTTCGTTTCAGGGCTCAAATGGGAAGTAAGACCGACCCAGGGAAATGGGGATTAGGGTTGGGATTAGGATGAGGGTCAGGGTTGGGATTAGGATAAGGAATAGGGTTGAGATTAGGATAAGGAATAGGGTTGGGATTAGGATAAGGAATAGGGTTGGGATTAGGATAAGGAACAGGGTTGGGATTAGGATAAGGAATAGGGTTGAGATTAGGATAAGGAATAGGGTTGGGATTAGGATAAGGAATAGGGTTGGGATTAGGATAAAGAATAGGGTTGGGATTAGGATAAGGAATAGGGTTGAGATTAGGATAAGGAATAGGGTTGGGATTAGGATAAGGAATAGGGTTGGGATTAGAATAAGGAATAGGGTTGGGATTAGGATTAGGCACTGGTTGGGGTTAGACGAGGTGTCGTTACCGCCGTCGTCGCCGTAGCGTCACCAGTGCCCACGTGCGGGTCCTTGACCTCACGCAGCTGCTTTGGCCTCTGGGACTCGTGTGTGAATATGTTTCGAGAATGGGCCGATGTAACGGATGTGGCTACCACCTGGTTAGCCACATTAGCTTTGGCCCTTGATTCTCCCGACGGATCGGCTGCCCGCTATTGCGTCGCCGCTACCGTCCGTGAAGTCCATTGATGTTCTTTTATTTCCTTTTTCTTGCCCTGATGTTTTAGGAAAGAGCCGAGCTAATGCCACCGGTTGACCTCCGGTTAACCACATTAGCATTGGCCCTTGCCTTTCCCGACGGGTCAGTCACCCGTCATGGCGTCGTCGATTCCATCCGCGAGGTCCACGTCAATGTTCAAGGTCCAGGCCCAGCTAATGTATTCGGCTAGCACCCAGCTAGCTACATTAGCCTTGGCCTTTACCCTTCTTGATGGGTCAATTGTCCCCCGTTGTCACACTCTTGTCCAGGTTCCCCCACTCGGCTCGTGGCGCAGAAAGGAACCCGGGTTCACCCCGCCAGGCCCGGGCAGGTTAGGTTTATGGTTATAGGCCGGGAGCCGGTAAAGACCGCCATCCCGTGGTGCACTCGCCACGTCGGGGCAAACTTACGGGAACCCCCTTTGTCACCGTGCCTCATGGTGTGAACCTGGACATCTCGTCTCCAGTGCCCACGTGCGGGTCCTTGACCTCCCGCAGCTGCTTTGGCCTCTGGGACTCGTGTGTGAATATGTTCCGAGAATGGGCCGATGTAATGTATGTGGCTACCACCTGGTTAGCCACATTAGCTTTGGCCCCTGATTCTCCCGACGGATCGGCCGCCCGCCATTGCGTCGCCGCTACCGTCCGCGAAGTCCCTTGACGTTCTTGTATCTCTTTCTTGGCCTGATGTTTTAGGAAAGAGCCGAGCTAATGCAACCGGTTGACATCCGGTTAGCCACATTAGCATTGGCCCTTGCCTTTCCCGACGGGTCAGTCACCCGTCATGACGTCGCAGGTTCCATCCGCGAAGTCCACGTCAAAGCTCAAGGTCAAAGTTTCAAATCCAGATTTAGCTTAATGTATTCAGCTAACTTGCAGTTAGCCACATTAGCTTTGGCCCTCGTCCGTCGACGAGGTAATTTTAGGACACATCATCAGTGGAGAACCCAAGTTCATCGGGTGTTTCGGGTCTTTAATCTCCAGACACCCTCCCTTGGGCGACCCAGCCAGGGGTGATCAGTTCCTGGCTTGTGTCCATGTAGTGTTGCAAAGTTGTCTTTTCTTACTGTGTTGTGGCTCCTCACGTCCTTCCTCTTCGAGCTCCGTCGTCCAAATGGCTCCTTGCGGACGTGCGCAGACGCTTTTATAGGAGTGGGGATCTTTCCCCACAGTGCCCTCTTGTGGCCCATTGGAGAAGTGCACTTCCTCCTGTTGCTCCCAGTTTTTGGCTTGAATTTCTCTTCTTATCTGATTGTTGAACATGCTGTGTGATGTGCTCACTTACCTGCTCCTCTTCTTATCGATTGTCCCACGACGAATTTGTTGATCCATCTTTTATTCTTGTGATGATGAATCCCTTGTCGTTTTTCCTGGTTCTCTTCTCATCCGTTGTCCCCCGACGAATCCTCTTGTTGCTCCGTTGTACTATCTCACTCCTGTCCTTCCTCTTCAAGTTCCGCTGTCCAAATGGCGTTTTGCGGAAGTGCGCAAACGTTTTTTTATCCAAGTGAGGATCTTTCCTCACAGTGCCTCCTGTGGTCCGTCCGTGAAAGTCCACTTCATCCTGTCGCTCTGTTTTTTTCTTTTTTCCACCGAATGTTGTCTTCACTTACCTGTTTCTCTTCTCATCCGCTGTCCCCCGACGAATCTTCTTGTTGCTCCGTTGTACTACTTCACTTACCTGTGTTGTCCTTCCAATCCTTCTACTTACCTTGAAACCCTTTTGCCTTTGTTTCAGGTCCTCGTCCTAACTCCCCGAGCCCTGACTGATGTTCGTTTCAGGGCTCAAATGGGAAGTAAGACCGACCCAGGGAAATGGGGATTAGGGTTGGGATTAGGATGAGGGTCAGGGTCGGGATTAGGATAAGGAATAGGGTTGAGATTAGGATAAGGAATAGGGTTGGGATTAGGATAAGGAATAGGGTTGGGATTAGGATAAGGAACAGGGTTGGGATTAGGATAAGGAATAGGGTTGAGATTAGGATAAGGAATAGGGTTGGGATTAGGATAAGGAATAGGGTTGGGATTAGGATAAAGAATAGGGTTGGGATTAGGATAAGGAATAGGGTTGAGATTAGGATAAGGAATAGGGTTGGGATTAGGATAAGGAATAGGGTTGGGATTAGAATAAGGAATAGGGTTGGGATTAGGATTAGGCACTGGTTGGGGTTAGACGAGGTGTCGTTACCGCCGTCGTCGCCGTAGCGTCACCAGTGCCCACGTGCGGGTCCTTGACCTCACGCAGCTGCTTTGGCCTCTGGGACTCGTGTGTGAATATGTTTCGAGAATGGGCCGATGTAACGGATGTGGCTACCACCTGGTTAGCCACATTAGCTTTGGCCCTTGATTCTCCCGACGGATCGGCTGCCCGCTATTGCGTCGCCGCTACCGTCCGTGAAGTCCATTGATGTTCTTTTATTTCCTTTTTCTTGCCCTGATGTTTTAGGAAAGAGCCGAGCTAATGCCACCGGTTGACCTCCGGTTAACCACATTAGCATTGGCCCTTGCCTTTCCCGACGGGTCAGTCACCCGTCATGGCGTCGTCGATTCCATCCGCGAGGTCCACGTCAATGTTCAAGGTCCAGGCCCAGCTAATGTATTCGGCTAGCACCCAGCTAGCTACATTAGCCTTGGCCTTTACCCTTCTTGATGGGTCAATTGTCCCCCGTTGTCACACTCTTGTCCAGGTTCCCCCACTCGGCTCGTGGCGCAGAAAGGAACCCGGGTTCACCCCGCCAGGCCCGGGCAGGTTAGGTTTATGGTTATAGGCCGGGAGCCGGTAAAGACCGCCATCCCGTGGTGCACTCGCCACGTCGGGGCAAACTTACGGGAACCCCCTTTGTCACCGTGCCTCATGGTGTGAACCTGGACATCTCGTCTCCAGTGCCCACGTGCGGGTCCTTGACCTCCCGCAGCTGCTTTGGCCTCTGGGACTCGTGTGTGAATATGTTCCGAGAATGGGCCGATGTAATGTATGTGGCTACCACCTGGTTAGCCACATTAGCTTTGGCCCCTGATTCTCCCGACGGATCGGCCGCCCGCCATTGCGTCGCCGCTACCGTCCGCGAAGTCCCTTGACGTTCTTGTATCTTTTTCTTGGCCTGATGTTTTAGGAAAGAGCCGAGCTAATGCAACCGGTTGACATCCGGTTAGCCACATTAGCATTGGCCCTTGCCTTTCCCGACGGGTCAGTCACCCGTCATGACGTCGCAGGTTCCATCCGCGAAGTCCACGTCAAAGCTCAAGGTCAAAGTTTCAAATCCAGATTTAGCTTAATGTATTCAGCTAACTTGCAGTTAGCCACATTAGCTTTGGCCCTCGTCCGTCGACGAGGTAATTTTAGGACACATCATCAGTGGAGAACCCAAGTTCATCGGGTGTTTCGGGTCTTTAATCTCCAGACACCCTCCCTTGGGCGACCCAGCCAGGGGTGATCAGTTCCTGGCTTGTGTCCATGTATTGTTGCAAAGTTGTCTTTTCTTACTGTGTTGTGGCTCCTCACGTCCTTCCTCTTCGAGCTCCGTCGTCCAAATGGCTCCTTGCGGACGTGCGCAGACGCTTTTATAGGAGTGGGGATCTTTCCCCACAGTGCCCTCTTGTGGCCCATTGGAGAAGTGCACTTCCTCCTGTTGCTCCCAGTTTTTGGCTTGAATTTCTCTTCTTATCTGATTGTTGAACATGCTGTGTGATGTGCTCACTTACCTGCTCCTCTTCTTATCGATTGTCCCACGACGAATTTGTTGATCCATCTTTTATTCTTGTGATGATGAATCCCTTGTCGTTTTTCCTGGTTCTCTTCTCATCCGTTGTCCCCCGACGAATCCTCTTGTTGCTCCGTTGTACTATCTCACTCCTGTCCTTCCTCTTCAAGTTCCGCTGTCCAAATGGCGTTTTGCGGAAGTGCGCAAACGTTTTTTTATCCAAGTGAGGATCTTTCCTCACAGTGCCTCCTGTGGTCCGTCCGTGAAAGTCCACTTCATCCTGTCGCTCTGTTTTTTTCTTTTTTCCACCGAATGTTGTCTTCACTTACCTGTTTCTCTTCTCATCCGCTGTCCCCCGACGAATCTTCTTGTTGCTCCGTTGTACTACTTCACTTACCTGTGTTGTCCTTCCAATCCTTCTACTTACCTTGAAACCCTTTTGCCTTTGTTTCAGGTCCTCGTCCTAACTCCCCGAGCCCTGACTGATGTTCGTTTCAGGGCTCAAATGGGAAGTAAGACCGACCCAGGGAAATGGGGATTAGGGTTGGGATTAGGATGAGGGTCAGGGTCGGGATTAGGATAAGGAATAGGGTTGAGATTAGGATAAGGAATAGGGTTGGGATTAGGATAAGGAATAGGGTTGGGATTAGGATAAGGAACAGGGTTGGGATTAGGATAAGGAATAGGGTTGAGATTAGGATAAGGAATAGGGTTGGGATTAGGGTAAGGAATAGGGTTGGGATTAGGATAAAGAATAGGGTTGGGATTAGGATAAGGAATAGGGTTGAGATTAGGATAAGGAATAGGGTTGGGATTAGGATAAGGAATAGGGTTGGGATTAGAATAAGGAATAGGGTTGGGATTAGGATTAGGCACTGGTTGGGGTTAGACGAGGTGTCGTTACCGCCGTCGTCGCCGTAGCGTCACCAGTGCCCACGTGCGGGTCCTTGACCTCACGCAGCTGCTTTGGCCTCTGGGACTCGTGTGTGAATATGTTTCGAGAATGGGCCGATGTAACGGATGTGGCTACCACCTGGTTAGCCACATTAGCTTTGGCCCTTGATTCTCCCGACGGATCGGCTGCCCGCTATTGCGTCGCCGCTACCGTCCGTGAAGTCCATTGATGTTCTTTTATTTCCTTTTTCTTGCCCTGATGTTTTAGGAAAGAGCCGAGCTAATGCCACCGGTTGACCTCCGGTTAACCACATTAGCATTGGCCCTTGCCTTTCCCGACGGGTCAGTCACCCGTCATGGCGTCGTCGATTCCATCCGCGAGGTCCACGTCAATGTTCAAGGTCCAGGCCCAGCTAATGTATTCGGCTAGCACCCAGCTAGCTACATTAGCCTTGGCCTTTACCCTTCTTGATGGGTCAATTGTCCCCCGTTGTCACACTCTTGTCCAGGTTCCCCCACTCGGCTCGTGGCGCAGAAAGGAACCCGGGTTCACCCCGCCAGGCCCGGGCAGGTTAGGTTTATGGTTATAGGCCGGGAGCCGGTAAAGACCGCCATCCCGTGGTGCACTCGCCACGTCGGGGCAAACTTACGGGAACCCCCTTTGTCACCGTGCCTCATGGTGTGAACCTGGACATCTCGTCTCCAGTGCCCACGTGCGGGTCCTTGACCTCCCGCAGCTGCTTTGGCCTCTGGGACTCGTGTGTGAATATGTTCCGAGAATGGGCCGATGTAATGTATGTGGCTACCACCTGGTTAGCCACATTAGCTTTGGCCCCTGATTCTCCCGACGGATCGGCCGCCCGCCATTGCGTCGCCGCTACCGTCCGCGAAGTCCCTTGACGTTCTTGTATCTTTTTCTTGGCCTGATGTTTTAGGAAAGAGCCGAGCTAATGCAACCGGTTGACATCCGGTTAGCCACATTAGCATTGGCCCTTGCCTTTCCCGACGGGTCAGTCACCCGTCATGACGTCGCAGGTTCCATCCGCGAAGTCCACGTCAAAGCTCAAGGTCAAAGTTTCAAATCCAGATTTAGCTTAATGTATTCAGCTAACTTGCAGTTAGCCACATTAGCTTTGGCCCTCGTCCGTCGACGAGGTAATTTTAGGACACATCATCAGTGGAGAACCCAAGTTCATCGGGTGTTTCGGGTCTTTAATCTCCAGACACCCTCCCTTGGGCGACCCAGCCAGGGGTGATCAGTTCCTGGCTTGTGTCCATGTATTGTTGCAAAGTTGTCTTTTCTTACTGTGTTGTGGCTCCTCACGTCCTTCCTCTTCGAGCTCCGTCGTCCAAATGGCTCCTTGCGGACGTGCGCAGACGCTTTTATAGGAGTGGGGATCTTTCCCCACAGTGCCCTCTTGTGGCCCATTGGAGAAGTGCACTTCCTCCTGTTGCTCCCAGTTTTTGGCTTGAATTTCTCTTCTTATCTGATTGTTGAACATGCTGTGTGATGTGCTCACTTACCTGCTCCTCTTCTTATCGATTGTCCCACGACGAATTTGTTGATCCATCTTTTATTCTTGTGATGATGAATCCCTTGTCGTTTTTCCTGGTTCTCTTCTCATCCGTTGTCCCCCGACGAATCCTCTTGTTGCTCCGTTGTACTATCTCACTCCTGTCCTTCCTCTTCAAGTTCCGCTGTCCAAATGGCGTTTTGCGGAAGTGCGCAAACGTTTTTTTATCCAAGTGAGGATCTTTCCTCACAGTGCCTCCTGTGGTCCGTCCGTGAAAGTCCACTTCATCCTGTCGCTCTGTTTTTTTCTTTTTTCCACCGAATGTTGTCTTCACTTACCTGTTTCTCTTCTCATCCGCTGTCCCCCGACGAATCTTCTTGTTGCTCCGTTGTACTACTTCACTTACCTGTGTTGTCCTTCCAATCCTTCTACTTACCTTGAAACCCTTTTGCCTTTGTTTCAGGTCCTCGTCCTAACTCCCCGAGCCCTGACTGATGTTCGTTTCAGGGCTCAAATGGGAAGTAAGACCGACCCAGGGAAATGGGGATTAGGGTTGGGATTAGGATGAGGGTCAGGGTCGGGATTAGGATAAGGAATAGGGTTGAGATTAGGATAAGGAATAGGGTTGGGATTAGGATAAGGAATAGGGTTGGGATTAGGATAAGGAACAGGGTTGGGATTAGGATAAGGAATAGGGTTGAGATTAGGATAAGGAATAGGGTTGGGATTAGGATAAGGAATAGGGTTGGGATTAGGATAAAGAATAGGGTTGGGATTAGGATAAGGAATAGGGTTGAGATTAGGATAAGGAATAGGGTTGGGATTAGGATAAGGAATAGGGTTGGGATTAGAATAAGGAATAGGGTTGGGATTAGGATTAGGCACTGGTTGGGGTTAGACGAGGTGTCGTTACCGCCGTCGTCGCCGTAGCGTCACCAGTGCCCACGTGCGGGTCCTTGACCTCACGCAGCTGCTTTGGCCTCTGGGACTCGTGTGTGAATATGTTTCGAGAATGGGCCGATGTAACGGATGTGGCTACCACCTGGTTAGCCACATTAGCTTTGGCCCTTGATTCTCCCGACGGATCGGCTGCCCGCTATTGCGTCGCCGCTACCGTCCGTGAAGTCCATTGATGTTCTTTTATTTCCTTTTTCTTGCCCTGATGTTTTAGGAAAGAGCCGAGCTAATGCCACCGGTTGACCTCCGGTTAACCACATTAGCATTGGCCCTTGCCTTTCCCGACGGGTCAGTCACCCGTCATGGCGTCGTCGATTCCATCCGCGAGGTCCACGTCAATGTTCAAGGTCCAGGCCCAGCTAATGTATTCGGCTAGCACCCAGCTAGCTACATTAGCCTTGGCCTTTACCCTTCTTGATGGGTCAATTGTCCCCCGTTGTCACACTCTTGTCCAGGTTCCCCCACTCGGCTCGTGGCGCAGAAAGGAACCCGGGTTCACCCCGCCAGGCCCGGGCAGGTTAGGTTTATGGTTATAGGCCGGGAGCCGGTAAAGACCGCCATCCCGTGGTGCACTCGCCACGTCGGGGCAAACTTACGGGAACCCCCTTTGTCACCGTGCCTCATGGTGTGAACCTGGACATCTCGTCTCCAGTGCCCACGTGCGGGTCCTTGACCTCCCGCAGCTGCTTTGGCCTCTGGGACTCGTGTGTGAATATGTTCCGAGAATGGGCCGATGTAATGTATGTGGCTACCACCTGGTTAGCCACATTAGCTTTGGCCCCTGATTCTCCCGACGGATCGGCCGCCCGCCATTGCGTCGCCGCTACCGTCCGCGAAGTCCCTTGACGTTCTTGTATCTTTTTCTTGGCCTGATGTTTTAGGAAAGAGCCGAGCTAATGCAACCGGTTGACATCCGGTTAGCCACATTAGCATTGGCCCTTGCCTTTCCCGACGGGTCAGTCACCCGTCATGACGTCGCAGGTTCCATCCGCGAAGTCCACGTCAAAGCTCAAGGTCAAAGTTTCAAATCCAGATTTAGCTTAATGTATTCAGCTAACTTGCAGTTAGCCACATTAGCTTTGGCCCTCGTCCGTCGACGAGGTAATTTTAGGACACATCATCAGTGGAGAACCCAAGTTCATCGGGTGTTTCGGGTCTTTAATCTCCAGACACCCTCCCTTGGGCGACCCAGCCAGGGGTGATCAGTTCCTGGCTTGTGTCCATGTATTGTTGCAAAGTTGTCTTTTCTTACTGTGTTGTGGCTCCTCACGTCCTTCCTCTTCGAGCTCCGTCGTCCAAATGGCTCCTTGCGGACGTGCGCAGACGCTTTTATAGGAGTGGGGATCTTTCCCCACAGTGCCCTCTTGTGGCCCATTGGAGAAGTGCACTTCCTCCTGTTGCTCCCAGTTTTTGGCTTGAATTTCTCTTCTTATCTGATTGTTGAACATGCTGTGTGATGTGCTCACTTACCTGCTCCTCTTCTTATCGATTGTCCCACGACGAATTTGTTGATCCATCTTTTATTCTTGTGATGATGAATCCCTTGTCGTTTTTCCTGGTTCTCTTCTCATCCGTTGTCCCCCGACGAATCCTCTTGTTGCTCCGTTGTACTATCTCACTCCTGTCCTTCCTCTTCAAGTTCCGCTGTCCAAATGGCGTTTTGCGGAAGTGCGCAAACGTTTTTTTATCCAAGTGAGGATCTTTCCTCACAGTGCCTCCTGTGGTCCGTCCGTGAAAGTCCACTTCATCCTGTCGCTCTGTTTTTTTCTTTTTTCCACCGAATGTTGTCTTCACTTACCTGTTTCTCTTCTCATCCGCTGTCCCCCGACGAATCTTCTTGTTGCTCCGTTGTACTACTTCACTTACCTGTGTTGTCCTTCCAATCCTTCTACTTACCTTGAAACCCTTTTGCCTTTGTTTCAGGTCCTCGTCCTAACTCCCCGAGCCCTGACTGATGTTCGTTTCAGGGCTCAAATGGGAAGTAAGACCGACCCAGGGAAATGGGGATTAGGGTTGGGATTAGGATGAGGGTCAGGGTCGGGATTAGGATAAGGAATAGGGTTGAGATTAGGATAAGGAATAGGGTTGGGATTAGGATAAGGAATAGGGTTGGGATTAGGATAAGGAACAGGGTTGGGATTAGGATAAGGAATAGGGTTGAGATTAGGATAAGGAATAGGGTTGGGATTAGGGTAAGGAATAGGGTTGGGATTAGGATAAAGAATAGGGTTGGGATTAGGATAAGGAATAGGGTTGAGATTAGGATAAGGAATAGGGTTGGGATTAGGATAAGGAATAGGGTTGGGATTAGAATAAGGAATAGGGTTGGGATTAGGATTAGGCACTGGTTGGGGTTAGACGAGGTGTCGTTACCGCCGTCGTCGCCGTAGCGTCACCAGTGCCCACGTGCGGGTCCTTGACCTCACGCAGCTGCTTTGGCCTCTGGGACTCGTGTGTGAATATGTTTCGAGAATGGGCCGATGTAACGGATGTGGCTACCACCTGGTTAGCCACATTAGCTTTGGCCCTTGATTCTCCCGACGGATCGGCTGCCCGCTATTGCGTCGCCGCTACCGTCCGTGAAGTCCATTGATGTTCTTTTATTTCCTTTTTCTTGCCCTGATGTTTTAGGAAAGAGCCGAGCTAATGCCACCGGTTGACCTCCGGTTAACCACATTAGCATTGGCCCTTGCCTTTCCCGACGGGTCAGTCACCCGTCATGGCGTCGTCGATTCCATCCGCGAGGTCCACGTCAATGTTCAAGGTCCAGGCCCAGCTAATGTATTCGGCTAGCACCCAGCTAGCTACATTAGCCTTGGCCTTTACCCTTCTTGATGGGTCAATTGTCCCCCGTTGTCACACTCTTGTCCAGGTTCCCCCACTCGGCTCGTGGCGCAGAAAGGAACCCGGGTTCACCCCGCCAGGCCCGGGCAGGTTAGGTTTATGGTTATAGGCCGGGAGCCGGTAAAGACCGCCATCCCGTGGTGCACTCGCCACGTCGGGGCAAACTTACGGGAACCCCCTTTGTCACCGTGCCTCATGGTGTGAACCTGGACATCTCGTCTCCAGTGCCCACGTGCGGGTCCTTGACCTCCCGCAGCTGCTTTGGCCTCTGGGACTCGTGTGTGAATATGTTCCGAGAATGGGCCGATGTAATGTATGTGGCTACCACCTGGTTAGCCACATTAGCTTTGGCCCCTGATTCTCCCGACGGATCGGCCGCCCGCCATTGCGTCGCCGCTACCGTCCGCGAAGTCCCTTGACGTTCTTGTATCTTTTTCTTGGCCTGATGTTTTAGGAAAGAGCCGAGCTAATGCAACCGGTTGACATCCGGTTAGCCACATTAGCATTGGCCCTTGCCTTTCCCGACGGGTCAGTCACCCGTCATGACGTCGCAGGTTCCATCCGCGAAGTCCACGTCAAAGCTCAAGGTCAAAGTTTCAAATCCAGATTTAGCTTAATGTATTCAGCTAACTTGCAGTTAGCCACATTAGCTTTGGCCCTCGTCCGTCGACGAGGTAATTTTAGGACACATCATCAGTGGAGAACCCAAGTTCATCGGGTGTTTCGGGTCTTTAATCTCCAGACACCCTCCCTTGGGCGACCCAGCCAGGGGTGATCAGTTCCTGGCTTGTGTCCATGTATTGTTGCAAAGTTGTCTTTTCTTACTGTGTTGTGGCTCCTCACGTCCTTCCTCTTCGAGCTCCGTCGTCCAAATGGCTCCTTGCGGACGTGCGCAGACGCTTTTATAGGAGTGGGGATCTTTCCCCACAGTGCCCTCTTGTGGCCCATTGGAGAAGTGCACTTCCTCCTGTTGCTCCCAGTTTTTGGCTTGAATTTCTCTTCTTATCTGATTGTTGAACATGCTGTGTGATGTGCTCACTTACCTGCTCCTCTTCTTATCGATTGTCCCACGACGAATTTGTTGATCCATCTTTTATTCTTGTGATGATGAATCCCTTGTCGTTTTTCCTGGTTCTCTTCTCATCCGTTGTCCCCCGACGAATCCTCTTGTTGCTCCGTTGTACTATCTCACTCCTGTCCTTCCTCTTCAAGTTCCGCTGTCCAAATGGCGTTTTGCGGAAGTGCGCAAACGTTTTTTTATCCAAGTGAGGATCTTTCCTCACAGTGCCTCCTGTGGTCCGTCCGTGAAAGTCCACTTCATCCTGTCGCTCTGTTTTTTTCTTTTTTCCACCGAATGTTGTCTTCACTTACCTGTTTCTCTTCTCATCCGCTGTCCCCCGACGAATCTTCTTGTTGCTCCGTTGTACTACTTCACTTACCTGTGTTGTCCTTCCAATCCTTCTACTTACCTTGAAACCCTTTTGCCTTTGTTTCAGGTCCTCGTCCTAACTCCCCGAGCCCTGACTGATGTTCGTTTCAGGGCTCAAATGGGAAGTAAGACCGACCCAGGGAAATGGGGATTAGGGTTGGGATTAGGATGAGGGTCAGGGTCGGGATTAGGATAAGGAATAGGGTTGAGATTAGGATAAGGAATAGGGTTGGGATTAGGATAAGGAATAGGGTTGGGATTAGGATAAGGAACAGGGTTGGGATTAGGATAAGGAATAGGGTTGAGATTAGGATAAGGAATAGGGTTGGGATTAGGATAAGGAATAGGGTTGGGATTAGGATAAAGAATAGGGTTGGGATTAGGATAAGGAATAGGGTTGAGATTAGGATAAGGAATAGGGTTGGGATTAGGATAAGGAATAGGGTTGGGATTAGAATAAGGAATAGGGTTGGGATTAGGATTAGGCACTGGTTGGGGTTAGACGAGGTGTCGTTACCGCCGTCGTCGCCGTAGCGTCACCAGTGCCCACGTGCGGGTCCTTGACCTCACGCAGCTGCTTTGGCCTCTGGGACTCGTGTGTGAATATGTTTCGAGAATGGGCCGATGTAACGGATGTGGCTACCACCTGGTTAGCCACATTAGCTTTGGCCCTTGATTCTCCCGACGGATCGGCTGCCCGCTATTGCGTCGCCGCTACCGTCCGTGAAGTCCATTGATGTTCTTTTATTTCCTTTTTCTTGCCCTGATGTTTTAGGAAAGAGCCGAGCTAATGCCACCGGTTGACCTCCGGTTAACCACATTAGCATTGGCCCTTGCCTTTCCCGACGGGTCAGTCACCCGTCATGGCGTCGTCGATTCCATCCGCGAGGTCCACGTCAATGTTCAAGGTCCAGGCCCAGCTAATGTATTCGGCTAGCACCCAGCTAGCTACATTAGCCTTGGCCTTTACCCTTCTTGATGGGTCAATTGTCCCCCGTTGTCACACTCTTGTCCAGGTTCCCCCACTCGGCTCGTGGCGCAGAAAGGAACCCGGGTTCACCCCGCCAGGCCCGGGCAGGTTAGGTTTATGGTTATAGGCCGGGAGCCGGTAAAGACCGCCATCCCGTGGTGCACTCGCCACGTCGGGGCAAACTTACGGGAACCCCCTTTGTCACCGTGCCTCATGGTGTGAACCTGGACATCTCGTCTCCAGTGCCCACGTGCGGGTCCTTGACCTCCCGCAGCTGCTTTGGCCTCTGGGACTCGTGTGTGAATATGTTCCGAGAATGGGCCGATGTAATGTATGTGGCTACCACCTGGTTAGCCACATTAGCTTTGGCCCCTGATTCTCCCGACGGATCGGCCGCCCGCCATTGCGTCGCCGCTACCGTCCGCGAAGTCCCTTGACGTTCTTGTATCTTTTTCTTGGCCTGATGTTTTAGGAAAGAGCCGAGCTAATGCAACCGGTTGACATCCGGTTAGCCACATTAGCATTGGCCCTTGCCTTTCCCGACGGGTCAGTCACCCGTCATGACGTCGCAGGTTCCATCCGCGAAGTCCACGTCAAAGCTCAAGGTCAAAGTTTCAAATCCAGATTTAGCTTAATGTATTCAGCTAACTTGCAGTTAGCCACATTAGCTTTGGCCCTCGTCCGTCGACGAGGTAATTTTAGGACACATCATCAGTGGAGAACCCAAGTTCATCGGGTGTTTCGGGTCTTTAATCTCCAGACACCCTCCCTTGGGCGACCCAGCCAGGGGTGATCAGTTCCTGGCTTGTGTCCATGTATTGTTGCAAAGTTGTCTTTTCTTACTGTGTTGTGGCTCCTCACGTCCTTCCTCTTCGAGCTCCGTCGTCCAAATGGCTCCTTGCGGACGTGCGCAGACGCTTTTATAGGAGTGGGGATCTTTCCCCACAGTGCCCTCTTGTGGCCCATTGGAGAAGTGCACTTCCTCCTGTTGCTCCCAGTTTTTGGCTTGAATTTCTCTTCTTATCTGATTGTTGAACATGCTGTGTGATGTGCTCACTTACCTGCTCCTCTTCTTATCGATTGTCCCACGACGAATTTGTTGATCCATCTTTTATTCTTGTGATGATGAATCCCTTGTCGTTTTTCCTGGTTCTCTTCTCATCCGTTGTCCCCCGACGAATCCTCTTGTTGCTCCGTTGTACTATCTCACTCCTGTCCTTCCTCTTCAAGTTCCGCTGTCCAAATGGCGTTTTGCGGAAGTGCGCAAACGTTTTTTTATCCAAGTGAGGATCTTTCCTCACAGTGCCTCCTGTGGTCCGTCCGTGAAAGTCCACTTCATCCTGTCGCTCTGTTTTTTTCTTTTTTCCACCGAATGTTGTCTTCACTTACCTGTTTCTCTTCTCATCCGCTGTCCCCCGACGAATCTTCTTGTTGCTCCGTTGTACTACTTCACTTACCTGTGTTGTCCTTCCAATCCTTCTACTTACCTTGAAACCCTTTTGCCTTTGTTTCAGGTCCTCGTCCTAACTCCCCGAGCCCTGACTGATGTTCGTTTCAGGGCTCAAATGGGAAGTAAGACCGACCCAGGGAAATGGGGATTAGGGTTGGGATTAGGATGAGGGTCAGGGTCGGGATTAGGATAAGGAATAGGGTTGAGATTAGGATAAGGAATAGGGTTGGGATTAGGATAAGGAATAGGGTTGGGATTAGGATAAGGAACAGGGTTGGGATTAGGATAAGGAATAGGGTTGAGATTAGGATAAGGAATAGGGTTGGGATTAGGATAAGGAATAGGGTTGGGATTAGGATAAAGAATAGGGTTGGGATTAGGATAAGGAATAGGGTTGAGATTAGGATAAGGAATAGGGTTGGGATTAGGATAAGGAATAGGGTTGGGATTAGAATAAGGAATAGGGTTGGGATTAGGATTAGGCACTGGTTGGGGTTAGACGAGGTGTCGTTACCGCCGTCGTCGCCGTAGCGTCACCAGTGCCCACGTGCGGGTCCTTGACCTCACGCAGCTGCTTTGGCCTCTGGGACTCGTGTGTGAATATGTTTCGAGAATGGGCCGATGTAACGGATGTGGCTACCACCTGGTTAGCCACATTAGCTTTGGCCCTTGATTCTCCCGACGGATCGGCTGCCCGCTATTGCGTCGCCGCTACCGTCCGTGAAGTCCATTGATGTTCTTTTATTTCCTTTTTCTTGCCCTGATGTTTTAGGAAAGAGCCGAGCTAATGCCACCGGTTGACCTCCGGTTAACCACATTAGCATTGGCCCTTGCCTTTCCCGACGGGTCAGTCACCCGTCATGGCGTCGTCGATTCCATCCGCGAGGTCCACGTCAATGTTCAAGGTCCAGGCCCAGCTAATGTATTCGGCTAGCACCCAGCTAGCTACATTAGCCTTGGCCTTTACCCTTCTTGATGGGTCAATTGTCCCCCGTTGTCACACTCTTGTCCAGGTTCCCCCACTCGGCTCGTGGCGCAGAAAGGAACCCGGGTTCACCCCGCCAGGCCCGGGCAGGTTAGGTTTATGGTTATAGGCCGGGAGCCGGTAAAGACCGCCATCCCGTGGTGCACTCGCCACGTCGGGGCAAACTTACGGGAACCCCCTTTGTCACCGTGCCTCATGGTGTGAACCTGGACATCTCGTCTCCAGTGCCCACGTGCGGGTCCTTGACCTCCCGCAGCTGCTTTGGCCTCTGGGACTCGTGTGTGAATATGTTCCGAGAATGGGCCGATGTAATGTATGTGGCTACCACCTGGTTAGCCACATTAGCTTTGGCCCCTGATTCTCCCGACGGATCGGCCGCCCGCCATTGCGTCGCCGCTACCGTCCGCGAAGTCCCTTGACGTTCTTGTATCTTTTTCTTGGCCTGATGTTTTAGGAAAGAGCCGAGCTAATGCAACCGGTTGACATCCGGTTAGCCACATTAGCATTGGCCCTTGCCTTTCCCGACGGGTCAGTCACCCGTCATGACGTCGCAGGTTCCATCCGCGAAGTCCACGTCAAAGCTCAAGGTCAAAGTTTCAAATCCAGATTTAGCTTAATGTATTCAGCTAACTTGCAGTTAGCCACATTAGCTTTGGCCCTCGTCCGTCGACGAGGTAATTTTAGGACACATCATCAGTGGAGAACCCAAGTTCATCGGGTGTTTCGGGTCTTTAATCTCCAGACACCCTCCCTTGGGCGACCCAGCCAGGGGTGATCAGTTCCTGGCTTGTGTCCATGTATTGTTGCAAAGTTGTCTTTTCTTACTGTGTTGTGGCTCCTCACGTCCTTCCTCTTCGAGCTCCGTCGTCCAAATGGCTCCTTGCGGACGTGCGCAGACGCTTTTATAGGAGTGGGGATCTTTCCCCACAGTGCCCTCTTGTGGCCCATTGGAGAAGTGCACTTCCTCCTGTTGCTCCCAGTTTTTGGCTTGAATTTCTCTTCTTATCTGATTGTTGAACATGCTGTGTGATGTGCTCACTTACCTGCTCCTCTTCTTATCGATTGTCCCACGACGAATTTGTTGATCCATCTTTTATTCTTGTGATGATGAATCCCTTGTCGTTTTTCCTGGTTCTCTTCTCATCCGTTGTCCCCCGACGAATCCTCTTGTTGCTCCGTTGTACTATCTCACTCCTGTCCTTCCTCTTCAAGTTCCGCTGTCCAAATGGCGTTTTGCGGAAGTGCGCAAACGTTTTTTTATCCAAGTGAGGATCTTTCCTCACAGTGCCTCCTGTGGTCCGTCCGTGAAAGTCCACTTCATCCTGTCGCTCTGTTTTTTTCTTTTTTCCACCGAATGTTGTCTTCACTTACCTGTTTCTCTTCTCATCCGCTGTCCCCCGACGAATCTTCTTGTTGCTCCGTTGTACTACTTCACTTACCTGTGTTGTCCTTCCAATCCTTCTACTTACCTTGAAACCCTTTTGCCTTTGTTTCAGGTCCTCGTCCTAACTCCCCGAGCCCTGACTGATGTTCGTTTCAGGGCTCAAATGGGAAGTAAGACCGACCCAGGGAAATGGGGATTAGGGTTGGGATTAGGATGAGGGTCAGGGTCGGGATTAGGATAAGGAATAGGGTTGAGATTAGGATAAGGAATAGGGTTGGGATTAGGATAAGGAATAGGGTTGGGATTAGGATAAGGAACAGGGTTGGGATTAGGATAAGGAATAGGGTTGAGATTAGGATAAGGAATAGGGTTGGGATTAGGATAAGGAATAGGGTTGGGATTAGGATAAAGAATAGGGTTGGGATTAGGATAAGGAATAGGGTTGAGATTAGGATAAGGAATAGGGTTGGGATTAGGATAAGGAATAGGGTTGGGATTAGAATAAGGAATAGGGTTGGGATTAGGATTAGGCACTGGTTGGGGTTAGACGAGGTGTCGTTACCGCCGTCGTCGCCGTAGCGTCACCAGTGCCCACGTGCGGGTCCTTGACCTCACGCAGCTGCTTTGGCCTCTGGGACTCGTGTGTGAATATGTTTCGAGAATGGGCCGATGTAACGGATGTGGCTACCACCTGGTTAGCCACATTAGCTTTGGCCCTTGATTCTCCCGACGGATCGGCTGCCCGCTATTGCGTCGCCGCTACCGTCCGTGAAGTCCATTGATGTTCTTTTATTTCCTTTTTCTTGCCCTGATGTTTTAGGAAAGAGCCGAGCTAATGCCACCGGTTGACCTCCGGTTAACCACATTAGCATTGGCCCTTGCCTTTCCCGACGGGTCAGTCACCCGTCATGGCGTCGTCGATTCCATCCGCGAGGTCCACGTCAATGTTCAAGGTCCAGGCCCAGCTAATGTATTCGGCTAGCACCCAGCTAGCTACATTAGCCTTGGCCTTTACCCTTCTTGATGGGTCAATTGTCCCCCGTTGTCACACTCTTGTCCAGGTTCCCCCACTCGGCTCGTGGCGCAGAAAGGAACCCGGGTTCACCCCGCCAGGCCCGGGCAGGTTAGGTTTATGGTTATAGGCCGGGAGCCGGTAAAGACCGCCATCCCGTGGTGCACTCGCCACGTCGGGGCAAACTTACGGGAACCCCCTTTGTCACCGTGCCTCATGGTGTGAACCTGGACATCTCGTCTCCAGTGCCCACGTGCGGGTCCTTGACCTCCCGCAGCTGCTTTGGCCTCTGGGACTCGTGTGTGAATATGTTCCGAGAATGGGCCGATGTAATGTATGTGGCTACCACCTGGTTAGCCACATTAGCTTTGGCCCCTGATTCTCCCGACGGATCGGCCGCCCGCCATTGCGTCGCCGCTACCGTCCGCGAAGTCCCTTGACGTTCTTGTATCTTTTTCTTGGCCTGATGTTTTAGGAAAGAGCCGAGCTAATGCAACCGGTTGACATCCGGTTAGCCACATTAGCATTGGCCCTTGCCTTTCCCGACGGGTCAGTCACCCGTCATGACGTCGCAGGTTCCATCCGCGAAGTCCACGTCAAAGCTCAAGGTCAAAGTTTCAAATCCAGATTTAGCTTAATGTATTCAGCTAACTTGCAGTTAGCCACATTAGCTTTGGCCCTCGTCCGTCGACGAGGTAATTTTAGGACACATCATCAGTGGAGAACCCAAGTTCATCGGGTGTTTCGGGTCTTTAATCTCCAGACACCCTCCCTTGGGCGACCCAGCCAGGGGTGATCAGTTCCTGGCTTGTGTCCATGTATTGTTGCAAAGTTGTCTTTTCTTACTGTGTTGTGGCTCCTCACGTCCTTCCTCTTCGAGCTCCGTCGTCCAAATGGCTCCTTGCGGACGTGCGCAGACGCTTTTATAGGAGTGGGGATCTTTCCCCACAGTGCCCTCTTGTGGCCCATTGGAGAAGTGCACTTCCTCCTGTTGCTCCCAGTTTTTGGCTTGAATTTCTCTTCTTATCTGATTGTTGAACATGCTGTGTGATGTGCTCACTTACCTGCTCCTCTTTTTATCGATTGTCCCACGACGAATTTGTTGATCCATCTTTTATTCTTGTGATGATGAATCCCTTGTCGTTTTTCCTGGTTCTCTTCTCATCCGTTGTCCCCCGACGAATCCTCTTGTTGCTCCGTTGTACTATCTCACTCCTGTCCTTCCTCTTCAAGTTCCGCTGTCCAAATGGCGTTTTGCGGAAGTGCGCAAACGTTTTTTTATCCAAGTGAGGATCTTTCCTCACAGTGCCTCCTGTGGTCCGTCCGTGAAAGTCCACTTCATCCTGTCGCTCTGTTTTTTTCTTTTTTCCACCGAATGTTGTCTTCACTTACCTGTTTCTCTTCTCATCCGCTGTCCCCCGACGAATCTTCTTGTTGCTCCGTTGTACTACTTCACTTACCTGTGTTGTCCTTCCAATCCTTCTACTTACCTTGAAACCCTTTTGCCTTTGTTTCAGGTCCTCGTCCTAACTCCCCGAGCCCTGACTGATGTTCGTTTCAGGGCTCAAATGGGAAGTAAGACCGACCCAGGGAAATGGGGATTAGGGTTGGGATTAGGATGAGGGTCAGGGTCGGGATTAGGATAAGGAATAGGGTTGAGATTAGGATAAGGAATAGGGTTGGGATTAGGATAAGGAATAGGGTTGGGATTAGGATAAGGAACAGGGTTGGGATTAGGATAAGGAATAGGGTTGAGATTAGGATAAGGAATAGGGTTGGGATTAGGATAAGGAATAGGGTTGGGATTAGGATAAAGAATAGGGTTGGGATTAGGATAAGGAATAGGGTTGAGATTAGGATAAGGAATAGGGTTGGGATTAGGATAAGGAATAGGGTTGGGATTAGAATAAGGAATAGGGTTGGGATTAGGATTAGGCACTGGTTGGGGTTAGACGAGGTGTCGTTACCGCCGTCGTCGCCGTAGCGTCACCAGTGCCCACGTGCGGGTCCTTGACCTCACGCAGCTGCTTTGGCCTCTGGGACTCGTGTGTGAATATGTTTCGAGAATGGGCCGATGTAACGGATGTGGCTACCACCTGGTTAGCCACATTAGCTTTGGCCCTTGATTCTCCCGACGGATCGGCTGCCCGCTATTGCGTCGCCGCTACCGTCCGTGAAGTCCATTGATGTTCTTTTATTTCCTTTTTCTTGCCCTGATGTTTTAGGAAAGAGCCGAGCTAATGCCACCGGTTGACCTCCGGTTAACCACATTAGCATTGGCCCTTGCCTTTCCCGACGGGTCAGTCACCCGTCATGGCGTCGTCGATTCCATCCGCGAGGTCCACGTCAATGTTCAAGGTCCAGGCCCAGCTAATGTATTCGGCTAGCACCCAGCTAGCTACATTAGCCTTGGCCTTTACCCTTCTTGATGGGTCAATTGTCCCCCGTTGTCACACTCTTGTCCAGGTTCCCCCACTCGGCTCGTGGCGCAGAAAGGAACCCGGGTTCACCCCGCCAGGCCCGGGCAGGTTAGGTTTATGGTTATAGGCCGGGAGCCGGTAAAGACCGCCATCCCGTGGTGCACTCGCCACGTCGGGGCAAACTTACGGGAACCCCCTTTGTCACCGTGCCTCATGGTGTGAACCTGGACATCTCGTCTCCAGTGCCCACGTGCGGGTCCTTGACCTCCCGCAGCTGCTTTGGCCTCTGGGACTCGTGTGTGAATATGTTCCGAGAATGGGCCGATGTAATGTATGTGGCTACCACCTGGTTAGCCACATTAGCTTTGGCCCCTGATTCTCCCGACGGATCGGCCGCCCGCCATTGCGTCGCCGCTACCGTCCGCGAAGTCCCTTGACGTTCTTGTATCTTTTTCTTGGCCTGATGTTTTAGGAAAGAGCCGAGCTAATGCAACCGGTTGACATCCGGTTAGCCACATTAGCATTGGCCCTTGCCTTTCCCGACGGGTCAGTCACCCGTCATGACGTCGCAGGTTCCATCCGCGAAGTCCACGTCAAAGCTCAAGGTCAAAGTTTCAAATCCAGATTTAGCTTAATGTATTCAGCTAACTTGCAGTTAGCCACATTAGCTTTGGCCCTCGTCCGTCGACGAGGTAATTTTAGGACACATCATCAGTGGAGAACCCAAGTTCATCGGGTGTTTCGGGTCTTTAATCTCCAGACACCCTCCCTTGGGCGACCCAGCCAGGGGTGATCAGTTCCTGGCTTGTGTCCATGTATTGTTGCAAAGTTGTCTTTTCTTACTGTGTTGTGGCTCCTCACGTCCTTCCTCTTCGAGCTCCGTCGTCCAAATGGCTCCTTGCGGACGTGCGCAGACGCTTTTATAGGAGTGGGGATCTTTCCCCACAGTGCCCTCTTGTGGCCCATTGGAGAAGTGCACTTCCTCCTGTTGCTCCCAGTTTTTGGCTTGAATTTCTCTTCTTATCTGATTGTTGAACATGCTGTGTGATGTGCTCACTTACCTGCTCCTCTTCTTATCGATTGTCCCACGACGAATTTGTTGATCCATCTTTTATTCTTGTGATGATGAATCCCTTGTCGTTTTTCCTGGTTCTCTTCTCATCCGTTGTCCCCCGACGAATCCTCTTGTTGCTCCGTTGTACTATCTCACTCCTGTCCTTCCTCTTCAAGTTCCGCTGTCCAAATGGCGTTTTGCGGAAGTGCGCAAACGTTTTTTTATCCAAGTGAGGATCTTTCCTCACAGTGCCTCCTGTGGTCCGTCCGTGAAAGTCCACTTCATCCTGTCGCTCTGTTTTTTTCTTTTTTCCACCGAATGTTGTCTTCACTTACCTGTTTCTCTTCTCATCCGCTGTCCCCCGACGAATCTTCTTGTTGCTCCGTTGTACTACTTCACTTACCTGTGTTGTCCTTCCAATCCTTCTACTTACCTTGAAACCCTTTTGCCTTTGTTTCAGGTCCTCGTCCTAACTCCCCGAGCCCTGACTGATGTTCGTTTCAGGGCTCAAATGGGAAGTAAGACCGACCCAGGGAAATGGGGATTAGGGTTGGGATTAGGATGAGGGTCAGGGTCGGGATTAGGATAAGGAATAGGGTTGAGATTAGGATAAGGAATAGGGTTGGGATTAGGATAAGGAATAGGGTTGGGATTAGGATAAGGAACAGGGTTGGGATTAGGATAAGGAATAGGGTTGAGATTAGGATAAGGAATAGGGTTGGGATTAGGATAAGGAATAGGGTTGGGATTAGGATAAAGAATAGGGTTGGGATTAGGATAAGGAATAGGGTTGAGATTAGGATAAGGAATAGGGTTGGGATTAGGATAAGGAATAGGGTTGGGATTAGAATAAGGAATAGGGTTGGGATTAGGATTAGGCACTGGTTGGGGTTAGACGAGGTGTCGTTACCGCCGTCGTCGCCGTAGCGTCACCAGTGCCCACGTGCGGGTCCTTGACCTCACGCAGCTGCTTTGGCCTCTGGGACTCGTGTGTGAATATGTTTCGAGAATGGGCCGATGTAACGGATGTGGCTACCACCTGGTTAGCCACATTAGCTTTGGCCCTTGATTCTCCCGACGGATCGGCTGCCCGCTATTGCGTCGCCGCTACCGTCCGTGAAGTCCATTGATGTTCTTTTATTTCCTTTTTCTTGCCCTGATGTTTTAGGAAAGAGCCGAGCTAATGCCACCGGTTGACCTCCGGTTAACCACATTAGCATTGGCCCTTGCCTTTCCCGACGGGTCAGTCACCCGTCATGGCGTCGTCGATTCCATCCGCGAGGTCCACGTCAATGTTCAAGGTCCAGGCCCAGCTAATGTATTCGGCTAGCACCCAGCTAGCTACATTAGCCTTGGCCTTTACCCTTCTTGATGGGTCAATTGTCCCCCGTTGTCACACTCTTGTCCAGGTTCCCCCACTCGGCTCGTGGCGCAGAAAGGAACCCGGGTTCACCCCGCCAGGCCCGGGCAGGTTAGGTTTATGGTTATAGGCCGGGAGCCGGTAAAGACCGCCATCCCGTGGTGCACTCGCCACGTCGGGGCAAACTTACGGGAACCCCCTTTGTCACCGTGCCTCATGGTGTGAACCTGGACATCTCGTCTCCAGTGCCCACGTGCGGGTCCTTGACCTCCCGCAGCTGCTTTGGCCTCTGGGACTCGTGTGTGAATATGTTCCGAGAATGGGCCGATGTAATGTATGTGGCTACCACCTGGTTAGCCACATTAGCTTTGGCCCCTGATTCTCCCGACGGATCGGCCGCCCGCCATTGCGTCGCCGCTACCGTCCGCGAAGTCCCTTGACGTTCTTGTATCTTTTTCTTGGCCTGATGTTTTAGGAAAGAGCCGAGCTAATGCAACCGGTTGACATCCGGTTAGCCACATTAGCATTGGCCCTTGCCTTTCCCGACGGGTCAGTCACCCGTCATGACGTCGCAGGTTCCATCCGCGAAGTCCACGTCAAAGCTCAAGGTCAAAGTTTCAAATCCAGATTTAGCTTAATGTATTCAGCTAACTTGCAGTTAGCCACATTAGCTTTGGCCCTCGTCCGTCGACGAGGTAATTTTAGGACACATCATCAGTGGAGAACCCAAGTTCATCGGGTGTTTCGGGTCTTTAATCTCCAGACACCCTCCCTTGGGCGACCCAGCCAGGGGTGATCAGTTCCTGGCTTGTGTCCATGTATTGTTGCAAAGTTGTCTTTTCTTACTGTGTTGTGGCTCCTCACGTCCTTCCTCTTCGAGCTCCGTCGTCCAAATGGCTCCTTGCGGACGTGCGCAGACGCTTTTATAGGAGTGGGGATCTTTCCCCACAGTGCCCTCTTGTGGCCCATTGGAGAAGTGCACTTCCTCCTGTTGCTCCCAGTTTTTGGCTTGAATTTCTCTTCTTATCTGATTGTTGAACATGCTGTGTGATGTGCTCACTTACCTGCTCCTCTTCTTATCGATTGTCCCACGACGAATTTGTTGATCCATCTTTTATTCTTGTGATGATGAATCCCTTGTCGTTTTTCCTGGTTCTCTTCTCATCCGTTGTCCCCCGACGAATCCTCTTGTTGCTCCGTTGTACTATCTCACTCCTGTCCTTCCTCTTCAAGTTCCGCTGTCCAAATGGCGTTTTGCGGAAGTGCGCAAACGTTTTTTTATCCAAGTGAGGATCTTTCCTCACAGTGCCTCCTGTGGTCCGTCCGTGAAAGTCCACTTCATCCTGTCGCTCTGTTTTTTTCTTTTTTCCACCGAATGTTGTCTTCACTTACCTGTTTCTCTTCTCATCCGCTGTCCCCCGACGAATCTTCTTGTTGCTCCGTTGTACTACTTCACTTACCTGTGTTGTCCTTCCAATCCTTCTACTTACCTTGAAACCCTTTTGCCTTTGTTTCAGGTCCTCGTCCTAACTCCCCGAGCCCTGACTGATGTTCGTTTCAGGGCTCAAATGGGAAGTAAGACCGACCCAGGGAAATGGGGATTAGGGTTGGGATTAGGATGAGGGTCAGGGTCGGGATTAGGATAAGGAATAGGGTTGAGATTAGGATAAGGAATAGGGTTGGGATTAGGATAAGGAATAGGGTTGGGATTAGGATAAGGAACAGGGTTGGGATTAGGATAAGGAATAGGGTTGAGATTAGGATAAGGAATAGGGTTGGGATTAGGATAAGGAATAGGGTTGGGATTAGGATAAAGAATAGGGTTGGGATTAGGATAAGGAATAGGGTTGAGATTAGGATAAGGAATAGGGTTGGGATTAGGATAAGGAATAGGGTTGGGATTAGAATAAGGAATAGGGTTGGGATTAGGATTAGGCACTGGTTGGGGTTAGACGAGGTGTCGTTACCGCCGTCGTCGCCGTAGCGTCACCAGTGCCCACGTGCGGGTCCTTGACCTCACGCAGCTGCTTTGGCCTCTGGGACTCGTGTGTGAATATGTTTCGAGAATGGGCCGATGTAACGGATGTGGCTACCACCTGGTTAGCCACATTAGCTTTGGCCCTTGATTCTCCCGACGGATCGGCTGCCCGCTATTGCGTCGCCGCTACCGTCCGTGAAGTCCATTGATGTTCTTTTATTTCCTTTTTCTTGCCCTGATGTTTTAGGAAAGAGCCGAGCTAATGCCACCGGTTGACCTCCGGTTAACCACATTAGCATTGGCCCTTGCCTTTCCCGACGGGTCAGTCACCCGTCATGGCGTCGTCGATTCCATCCGCGAGGTCCACGTCAATGTTCAAGGTCCAGGCCCAGCTAATGTATTCGGCTAGCACCCAGCTAGCTACATTAGCCTTGGCCTTTACCCTTCTTGATGGGTCAATTGTCCCCCGTTGTCACACTCTTGTCCAGGTTCCCCCACTCGGCTCGTGGCGCAGAAAGGAACCCGGGTTCACCCCGCCAGGCCCGGGCAGGTTAGGTTTATGGTTATAGGCCGGGAGCCGGTAAAGACCGCCATCCCGTGGTGCACTCGCCACGTCGGGGCAAACTTACGGGAACCCCCTTTGTCACCGTGCCTCATGGTGTGAACCTGGACATCTCGTCTCCAGTGCCCACGTGCGGGTCCTTGACCTCCCGCAGCTGCTTTGGCCTCTGGGACTCGTGTGTGAATATGTTCCGAGAATGGGCCGATGTAATGTATGTGGCTACCACCTGGTTAGCCACATTAGCTTTGGCCCCTGATTCTCCCGACGGATCGGCCGCCCGCCATTGCGTCGCCGCTACCGTCCGCGAAGTCCCTTGACGTTCTTGTATCTTTTTCTTGGCCTGATGTTTTAGGAAAGAGCCGAGCTAATGCAACCGGTTGACATCCGGTTAGCCACATTAGCATTGGCCCTTGCCTTTCCCGACGGGTCAGTCACCCGTCATGACGTCGCAGGTTCCATCCGCGAAGTCCACGTCAAAGCTCAAGGTCAAAGTTTCAAATCCAGATTTAGCTTAATGTATTCAGCTAACTTGCAGTTAGCCACATTAGCTTTGGCCCTCGTCCGTCGACGAGGTAATTTTAGGACACATCATCAGTGGAGAACCCAAGTTCATCGGGTGTTTCGGGTCTTTAATCTCCAGACACCCTCCCTTGGGCGACCCAGCCAGGGGTGATCAGTTCCTGGCTTGTGTCCATGTATTGTTGCAAAGTTGTCTTTTCTTACTGTGTTGTGGCTCCTCACGTCCTTCCTCTTCGAGCTCCGTCGTCCAAATGGCTCCTTGCGGACGTGCGCAGACGCTTTTATAGGAGTGGGGATCTTTCCCCACAGTGCCCTCTTGTGGCCCATTGGAGAAGTGCACTTCCTCCTGTTGCTCCCAGTTTTTGGCTTGAATTTCTCTTCTTATCTGATTGTTGAACATGCTGTGTGATGTGCTCACTTACCTGCTCCTCTTCTTATCGATTGTCCCACGACGAATTTGTTGATCCATCTTTTATTCTTGTGATGATGAATCCCTTGTCGTTTTTCCTGGTTCTCTTCTCATCCGTTGTCCCCCGACGAATCCTCTTGTTGCTCCGTTGTACTATCTCACTCCTGTCCTTCCTCTTCAAGTTCCGCTGTCCAAATGGCGTTTTGCGGAAGTGCGCAAACGTTTTTTTATCCAAGTGAGGATCTTTCCTCACAGTGCCTCCTGTGGTCCGTCCGTGAAAGTCCACTTCATCCTGTCGCTCTGTTTTTTTCTTTTTTCCACCGAATGTTGTCTTCACTTACCTGTTTCTCTTCTCATCCGCTGTCCCCCGACGAATCTTCTTGTTGCTCCGTTGTACTACTTCACTTACCTGTGTTGTCCTTCCAATCCTTCTACTTACCTTGAAACCCTTTTGCCTTTGTTTCAGGTCCTCGTCCTAACTCCCCGAGCCCTGACTGATGTTCGTTTCAGGGCTCAAATGGGAAGTAAGACCGACCCAGGGAAATGGGGATTAGGGTTGGGATTAGGATGAGGGTCAGGGTCGGGATTAGGATAAGGAATAGGGTTGAGATTAGGATAAGGAATAGGGTTGGGATTAGGATAAGGAATAGGGTTGGGATTAGGATAAGGAACAGGGTTGGGATTAGGATAAGGAATAGGGTTGAGATTAGGATAAGGAATAGGGTTGGGATTAGGATAAGGAATAGGGTTGGGATTAGGATAAAGAATAGGGTTGGGATTAGGATAAGGAATAGGGTTGAGATTAGGATAAGGAATAGGGTTGGGATTAGGATAAGGAATAGGGTTGGGATTAGAATAAGGAATAGGGTTGGGATTAGGATTAGGCACTGGTTGGGGTTAGACGAGGTGTCGTTACCGCCGTCGTCGCCGTAGCGTCACCAGTGCCCACGTGCGGGTCCTTGACCTCACGCAGCTGCTTTGGCCTCTGGGACTCGTGTGTGAATATGTTTCGAGAATGGGCCGATGTAACGGATGTGGCTACCACCTGGTTAGCCACATTAGCTTTGGCCCTTGATTCTCCCGACGGATCGGCTGCCCGCTATTGCGTCGCCGCTACCGTCCGTGAAGTCCATTGATGTTCTTTTATTTCCTTTTTCTTGCCCTGATGTTTTAGGAAAGAGCCGAGCTAATGCCACCGGTTGACCTCCGGTTAACCACATTAGCATTGGCCCTTGCCTTTCCCGACGGGTCAGTCACCCGTCATGGCGTCGTCGATTCCATCCGCGAGGTCCACGTCAATGTTCAAGGTCCAGGCCCAGCTAATGTATTCGGCTAGCACCCAGCTAGCTACATTAGCCTTGGCCTTTACCCTTCTTGATGGGTCAATTGTCCCCCGTTGTCACACTCTTGTCCAGGTTCCCCCACTCGGCTCGTGGCGCAGAAAGGAACCCGGGTTCACCCCGCCAGGCCCGGGCAGGTTAGGTTTATGGTTATAGGCCGGGAGCCGGTAAAGACCGCCATCCCGTGGTGCACTCGCCACGTCGGGGCAAACTTACGGGAACCCCCTTTGTCACCGTGCCTCATGGTGTGAACCTGGACATCTCGTCTCCAGTGCCCACGTGCGGGTCCTTGACCTCCCGCAGCTGCTTTGGCCTCTGGGACTCGTGTGTGAATATGTTCCGAGAATGGGCCGATGTAATGTATGTGGCTACCACCTGGTTAGCCACATTAGCTTTGGCCCCTGATTCTCCCGACGGATCGGCCGCCCGCCATTGCGTCGCCGCTACCGTCCGCGAAGTCCCTTGACGTTCTTGTATCTTTTTCTTGGCCTGATGTTTTAGGAAAGAGCCGAGCTAATGCAACCGGTTGACATCCGGTTAGCCACATTAGCATTGGCCCTTGCCTTTCCCGACGGGTCAGTCACCCGTCATGACGTCGCAGGTTCCATCCGCGAAGTCCACGTCAAAGCTCAAGGTCAAAGTTTCAAATCCAGATTTAGCTTAATGTATTCAGCTAACTTGCAGTTAGCCACATTAGCTTTGGCCCTCGTCCGTCGACGAGGTAATTTTAGGACACATCATCAGTGGAGAACCCAAGTTCATCGGGTGTTTCGGGTCTTTAATCTCCAGACACCCTCCCTTGGGCGACCCAGCCAGGGGTGATCAGTTCCTGGCTTGTGTCCATGTATTGTTGCAAAGTTGTCTTTTCTTACTGTGTTGTGGCTCCTCACGTCCTTCCTCTTCGAGCTCCGTCGTCCAAATGGCTCCTTGCGGACGTGCGCAGACGCTTTTATAGGAGTGGGGATCTTTCCCCACAGTGCCCTCTTGTGGCCCATTGGAGAAGTGCACTTCCTCCTGTTGCTCCCAGTTTTTGGCTTGAATTTCTCTTCTTATCTGATTGTTGAACATGCTGTGTGATGTGCTCACTTACCTGCTCCTCTTCTTATCGATTGTCCCACGACGAATTTGTTGATCCATCTTTTATTCTTGTGATGATGAATCCCTTGTCGTTTTTCCTGGTTCTCTTCTCATCCGTTGTCCCCCGACGAATCCTCTTGTTGCTCCGTTGTACTATCTCACTCCTGTCCTTCCTCTTCAAGTTCCGCTGTCCAAATGGCGTTTTGCGGAAGTGCGCAAACGTTTTTTTATCCAAGTGAGGATCTTTCCTCACAGTGCCTCCTGTGGTCCGTCCGTGAAAGTCCACTTCATCCTGTCGCTCTGTTTTTTTCTTTTTTCCACCGAATGTTGTCTTCACTTACCTGTTTCTCTTCTCATCCGCTGTCCCCCGACGAATCTTCTTGTTGCTCCGTTGTACTACTTCACTTACCTGTGTTGTCCTTCCAATCCTTCTACTTACCTTGAAACCCTTTTGCCTTTGTTTCAGGTCCTCGTCCTAACTCCCCGAGCCCTGACTGATGTTCGTTTCAGGGCTCAAATGGGAAGTAAGACCGACCCAGGGAAATGGGGATTAGGGTTGGGATTAGGATGAGGGTCAGGGTCGGGATTAGGATAAGGAATAGGGTTGAGATTAGGATAAGGAATAGGGTTGGGATTAGGATAAGGAATAGGGTTGGGATTAGGATAAGGAACAGGGTTGGGATTAGGATAAGGAATAGGGTTGAGATTAGGATAAGGAATAGGGTTGGGATTAGGATAAGGAATAGGGTTGGGATTAGGATAAAGAATAGGGTTGGGATTAGGATAAGGAATAGGGTTGAGATTAGGATAAGGAATAGGGTTGGGATTAGGATAAGGAATAGGGTTGGGATTAGAATAAGGAATAGGGTTGGGATTAGGATTAGGCACTGGTTGGGGTTAGACGAGGTGTCGTTACCGCCGTCGTCGCCGTAGCGTCACCAGTGCCCACGTGCGGGTCCTTGACCTCACGCAGCTGCTTTGGCCTCTGGGACTCGTGTGTGAATATGTTTCGAGAATGGGCCGATGTAACGGATGTGGCTACCACCTGGTTAGCCACATTAGCTTTGGCCCTTGATTCTCCCGACGGATCGGCTGCCCGCTATTGCGTCGCCGCTACCGTCCGTGAAGTCCATTGATGTTCTTTTATTTCCTTTTTCTTGCCCTGATGTTTTAGGAAAGAGCCGAGCTAATGCCACCGGTTGACCTCCGGTTAACCACATTAGCATTGGCCCTTGCCTTTCCCGACGGGTCAGTCACCCGTCATGGCGTCGTCGATTCCATCCGCGAGGTCCACGTCAATGTTCAAGGTCCAGGCCCAGCTAATGTATTCGGCTAGCACCCAGCTAGCTACATTAGCCTTGGCCTTTACCCTTCTTGATGGGTCAATTGTCCCCCGTTGTCACACTCTTGTCCAGGTTCCCCCACTCGGCTCGTGGCGCAGAAAGGAACCCGGGTTCACCCCGCCAGGCCCGGGCAGGTTAGGTTTATGGTTATAGGCCGGGAGCCGGTAAAGACCGCCATCCCGTGGTGCACTCGCCACGTCGGGGCAAACTTACGGGAACCCCCTTTGTCACCGTGCCTCATGGTGTGAACCTGGACATCTCGTCTCCAGTGCCCACGTGCGGGTCCTTGACCTCCCGCAGCTGCTTTGGCCTCTGGGACTCGTGTGTGAATATGTTCCGAGAATGGGCCGATGTAATGTATGTGGCTACCACCTGGTTAGCCACATTAGCTTTGGCCCCTGATTCTCCCGACGGATCGGCCGCCCGCCATTGCGTCGCCGCTACCGTCCGCGAAGTCCCTTGACGTTCTTGTATCTTTTTCTTGGCCTGATGTTTTAGGAAAGAGCCGAGCTAATGCAACCGGTTGACATCCGGTTAGCCACATTAGCATTGGCCCTTGCCTTTCCCGACGGGTCAGTCACCCGTCATGACGTCGCAGGTTCCATCCGCGAAGTCCACGTCAAAGCTCAAGGTCAAAGTTTCAAATCCAGATTTAGCTTAATGTATTCAGCTAACTTGCAGTTAGCCACATTAGCTTTGGCCCTCGTCCGTCGACGAGGTAATTTTAGGACACATCATCAGTGGAGAACCCAAGTTCATCGGGTGTTTCGGGTCTTTAATCTCCAGACACCCTCCCTTGGGCGACCCAGCCAGGGGTGATCAGTTCCTGGCTTGTGTCCATGTATTGTTGCAAAGTTGTCTTTTCTTACTGTGTTGTGGCTCCTCACGTCCTTCCTCTTCGAGCTCCGTCGTCCAAATGGCTCCTTGCGGACGTGCGCAGACGCTTTTATAGGAGTGGGGATCTTTCCCCACAGTGCCCTCTTGTGGCCCATTGGAGAAGTGCACTTCCTCCTGTTGCTCCCAGTTTTTGGCTTGAATTTCTCTTCTTATCTGATTGTTGAACATGCTGTGTGATGTGCTCACTTACCTGCTCCTCTTCTTATCGATTGTCCCACGACGAATTTGTTGATCCATCTTTTATTCTTGTGATGATGAATCCCTTGTCGTTTTTCCTGGTTCTCTTCTCATCCGTTGTCCCCCGACGAATCCTCTTGTTGCTCCGTTGTACTATCTCACTCCTGTCCTTCCTCTTCAAGTTCCGCTGTCCAAATGGCGTTTTGCGGAAGTGCGCAAACGTTTTTTTATCCAAGTGAGGATCTTTCCTCACAGTGCCTCCTGTGGTCCGTCCGTGAAAGTCCACTTCATCCTGTCGCTCTGTTTTTTTCTTTTTTCCACCGAATGTTGTCTTCACTTACCTGTTTCTCTTCTCATCCGCTGTCCCCCGACGAATCTTCTTGTTGCTCCGTTGTACTACTTCACTTACCTGTGTTGTCCTTCCAATCCTTCTACTTACCTTGAAACCCTTTTGCCTTTGTTTCAGGTCCTCGTCCTAACTCCCCGAGCCCTGACTGATGTTCGTTTCAGGGCTCAAATGGGAAGTAAGACCGACCCAGGGAAATGGGGATTAGGGTTGGGATTAGGATGAGGGTCAGGGTCGGGATTAGGATAAGGAATAGGGTTGAGATTAGGATAAGGAATAGGGTTGGGATTAGGATAAGGAATAGGGTTGGGATTAGGATAAGGAACAGGGTTGGGATTAGGATAAGGAATAGGGTTGAGATTAGGATAAGGAATAGGGTTGGGATTAGGATAAGGAATAGGGTTGGGATTAGGATAAAGAATAGGGTTGGGATTAGGATAAGGAATAGGGTTGAGATTAGGATAAGGAATAGGGTTGGGATTAGGATAAGGAATAGGGTTGGGATTAGAATAAGGAATAGGGTTGGGATTAGGATTAGGCACTGGTTGGGGTTAGACGAGGTGTCGTTACCGCCGTCGTCGCCGTAGCGTCACCAGTGCCCACGTGCGGGTCCTTGACCTCACGCAGCTGCTTTGGCCTCTGGGACTCGTGTGTGAATATGTTTCGAGAATGGGCCGATGTAACGGATGTGGCTACCACCTGGTTAGCCACATTAGCTTTGGCCCTTGATTCTCCCGACGGATCGGCTGCCCGCTATTGCGTCGCCGCTACCGTCCGTGAAGTCCATTGATGTTCTTTTATTTCCTTTTTCTTGCCCTGATGTTTTAGGAAAGAGCCGAGCTAATGCCACCGGTTGACCTCCGGTTAACCACATTAGCATTGGCCCTTGCCTTTCCCGACGGGTCAGTCACCCGTCATGGCGTCGTCGATTCCATCCGCGAGGTCCACGTCAATGTTCAAGGTCCAGGCCCAGCTAATGTATTCGGCTAGCACCCAGCTAGCTACATTAGCCTTGGCCTTTACCCTTCTTGATGGGTCAATTGTCCCCCGTTGTCACACTCTTGTCCAGGTTCCCCCACTCGGCTCGTGGCGCAGAAAGGAACCCGGGTTCACCCCGCCAGGCCCGGGCAGGTTAGGTTTATGGTTATAGGCCGGGAGCCGGTAAAGACCGCCATCCCGTGGTGCACTCGCCACGTCGGGGCAAACTTACGGGAACCCCCTTTGTCACCGTGCCTCATGGTGTGAACCTGGACATCTCGTCTCCAGTGCCCACGTGCGGGTCCTTGACCTCCCGCAGCTGCTTTGGCCTCTGGGACTCGTGTGTGAATATGTTCCGAGAATGGGCCGATGTAATGTATGTGGCTACCACCTGGTTAGCCACATTAGCTTTGGCCCCTGATTCTCCCGACGGATCGGCCGCCCGCCATTGCGTCGCCGCTACCGTCCGCGAAGTCCCTTGACGTTCTTGTATCTTTTTCTTGGCCTGATGTTTTAGGAAAGAGCCGAGCTAATGCAACCGGTTGACATCCGGTTAGCCACATTAGCATTGGCCCTTGCCTTTCCCGACGGGTCAGTCACCCGTCATGACGTCGCAGGTTCCATCCGCGAAGTCCACGTCAAAGCTCAAGGTCAAAGTTTCAAATCCAGATTTAGCTTAATGTATTCAGCTAACTTGCAGTTAGCCACATTAGCTTTGGCCCTCGTCCGTCGACGAGGTAATTTTAGGACACATCATCAGTGGAGAACCCAAGTTCATCGGGTGTTTCGGGTCTTTAATCTCCAGACACCCTCCCTTGGGCGACCCAGCCAGGGGTGATCAGTTCCTGGCTTGTGTCCATGTATTGTTGCAAAGTTGTCTTTTCTTACTGTGTTGTGGCTCCTCACGTCCTTCCTCTTCGAGCTCCGTCGTCCAAATGGCTCCTTGCGGACGTGCGCAGACGCTTTTATAGGAGTGGGGATCTTTCCCCACAGTGCCCTCTTGTGGCCCATTGGAGAAGTGCACTTCCTCCTGTTGCTCCCAGTTTTTGGCTTGAATTTCTCTTCTTATCTGATTGTTGAACATGCTGTGTGATGTGCTCACTTACCTGCTCCTCTTCTTATCGATTGTCCCACGACGAATTTGTTGATCCATCTTTTATTCTTGTGATGATGAATCCCTTGTCGTTTTTCCTGGTTCTCTTCTCATCCGTTGTCCCCCGACGAATCCTCTTGTTGCTCCGTTGTACTATCTCACTCCTGTCCTTCCTCTTCAAGTTCCGCTGTCCAAATGGCGTTTTGCGGAAGTGCGCAAACGTTTTTTTATCCAAGTGAGGATCTTTCCTCACAGTGCCTCCTGTGGTCCGTCCGTGAAAGTCCACTTCATCCTGTCGCTCTGTTTTTTTCTTTTTTCCACCGAATGTTGTCTTCACTTACCTGTTTCTCTTCTCATCCGCTGTCCCCCGACGAATCTTCTTGTTGCTCCGTTGTACTACTTCACTTACCTGTGTTGTCCTTCCAATCCTTCTACTTACCTTGAAACCCTTTTGCCTTTGTTTCAGGTCCTCGTCCTAACTCCCCGAGCCCTGACTGATGTTCGTTTCAGGGCTCAAATGGGAAGTAAGACCGACCCAGGGAAATGGGGATTAGGGTTGGGATTAGGATGAGGGTCAGGGTCGGGATTAGGATAAGGAATAGGGTTGAGATTAGGATAAGGAATAGGGTTGGGATTAGGATAAGGAATAGGGTTGGGATTAGGATAAGGAACAGGGTTGGGATTAGGATAAGGAATAGGGTTGAGATTAGGATAAGGAATAGGGTTGGGATTAGGATAAGGAATAGGGTTGGGATTAGGATAAAGAATAGGGTTGGGATTAGGATAAGGAATAGGGTTGAGATTAGGATAAGGAATAGGGTTGGGATTAGGATAAGGAATAGGGTTGGGATTAGAATAAGGAATAGGGTTGGGATTAGGATTAGGCACTGGTTGGGGTTAGACGAGGTGTCGTTACCGCCGTCGTCGCCGTAGCGTCACCAGTGCCCACGTGCGGGTCCTTGACCTCACGCAGCTGCTTTGGCCTCTGGGACTCGTGTGTGAATATGTTTCGAGAATGGGCCGATGTAACGGATGTGGCTACCACCTGGTTAGCCACATTAGCTTTGGCCCTTGATTCTCCCGACGGATCGGCTGCCCGCTATTGCGTCGCCGCTACCGTCCGTGAAGTCCATTGATGTTCTTTTATTTCCTTTTTCTTGCCCTGATGTTTTAGGAAAGAGCCGAGCTAATGCCACCGGTTGACCTCCGGTTAACCACATTAGCATTGGCCCTTGCCTTTCCCGACGGGTCAGTCACCCGTCATGGCGTCGTCGATTCCATCCGCGAGGTCCACGTCAATGTTCAAGGTCCAGGCCCAGCTAATGTATTCGGCTAGCACCCAGCTAGCTACATTAGCCTTGGCCTTTACCCTTCTTGATGGGTCAATTGTCCCCCGTTGTCACACTCTTGTCCAGGTTCCCCCACTCGGCTCGTGGCGCAGAAAGGAACCCGGGTTCACCCCGCCAGGCCCGGGCAGGTTAGGTTTATGGTTATAGGCCGGGAGCCGGTAAAGACCGCCATCCCGTGGTGCACTCGCCACGTCGGGGCAAACTTACGGGAACCCCCTTTGTCACCGTGCCTCATGGTGTGAACCTGGACATCTCGTCTCCAGTGCCCACGTGCGGGTCCTTGACCTCCCGCAGCTGCTTTGGCCTCTGGGACTCGTGTGTGAATATGTTCCGAGAATGGGCCGATGTAATGTATGTGGCTACCACCTGGTTAGCCACATTAGCTTTGGCCCCTGATTCTCCCGACGGATCGGCCGCCCGCCATTGCGTCGCCGCTACCGTCCGCGAAGTCCCTTGACGTTCTTGTATCTTTTTCTTGGCCTGATGTTTTAGGAAAGAGCCGAGCTAATGCAACCGGTTGACATCCGGTTAGCCACATTAGCATTGGCCCTTGCCTTTCCCGACGGGTCAGTCACCCGTCATGACGTCGCAGGTTCCATCCGCGAAGTCCACGTCAAAGCTCAAGGTCAAAGTTTCAAATCCAGATTTAGCTTAATGTATTCAGCTAACTTGCAGTTAGCCACATTAGCTTTGGCCCTCGTCCGTCGACGAGGTAATTTTAGGACACATCATCAGTGGAGAACCCAAGTTCATCGGGTGTTTCGGGTCTTTAATCTCCAGACACCCTCCCTTGGGCGACCCAGCCAGGGGTGATCAGTTCCTGGCTTGTGTCCATGTATTGTTGCAAAGTTGTCTTTTCTTACTGTGTTGTGGCTCCTCACGTCCTTCCTCTTCGAGCTCCGTCGTCCAAATGGCTCCTTGCGGACGTGCGCAGACGCTTTTATAGGAGTGGGGATCTTTCCCCACAGTGCCCTCTTGTGGCCCATTGGAGAAGTGCACTTCCTCCTGTTGCTCCCAGTTTTTGGCTTGAATTTCTCTTCTTATCTGATTGTTGAACATGCTGTGTGATGTGCTCACTTACCTGCTCCTCTTCTTATCGATTGTCCCACGACGAATTTGTTGATCCATCTTTTATTCTTGTGATGATGAATCCCTTGTCGTTTTTCCTGGTTCTCTTCTCATCCGTTGTCCCCCGACGAATCCTCTTGTTGCTCCGTTGTACTATCTCACTCCTGTCCTTCCTCTTCAAGTTCCGCTGTCCAAATGGCGTTTTGCGGAAGTGCGCAAACGTTTTTTTATCCAAGTGAGGATCTTTCCTCACAGTGCCTCCTGTGGTCCGTCCGTGAAAGTCCACTTCATCCTGTCGCTCTGTTTTTTTCTTTTTTCCACCGAATGTTGTCTTCACTTACCTGTTTCTCTTCTCATCCGCTGTCCCCCGACGAATCTTCTTGTTGCTCCGTTGTACTACTTCACTTACCTGTGTTGTCCTTCCAATCCTTCTACTTACCTTGAAACCCTTTTGCCTTTGTTTCAGGTCCTCGTCCTAACTCCCCGAGCCCTGACTGATGTTCGTTTCAGGGCTCAAATGGGAAGTAAGACCGACCCAGGGAAATGGGGATTAGGGTTGGGATTAGGATGAGGGTCAGGGTCGGGATTAGGATAAGGAATAGGGTTGAGATTAGGATAAGGAATAGGGTTGGGATTAGGATAAGGAATAGGGTTGGGATTAGGATAAGGAACAGGGTTGGGATTAGGATAAGGAATAGGGTTGAGATTAGGATAAGGAATAGGGTTGGGATTAGGATAAGGAATAGGGTTGGGATTAGGATAAAGAATAGGGTTGGGATTAGGATAAGGAATAGGGTTGAGATTAGGATAAGGAATAGGGTTGGGATTAGGATAAGGAATAGGGTTGGGATTAGAATAAGGAATAGGGTTGGGATTAGGATTAGGCACTGGTTGGGGTTAGACGAGGTGTCGTTACCGCCGTCGTCGCCGTAGCGTCACCAGTGCCCACGTGCGGGTCCTTGACCTCACGCAGCTGCTTTGGCCTCTGGGACTCGTGTGTGAATATGTTTCGAGAATGGGCCGATGTAACGGATGTGGCTACCACCTGGTTAGCCACATTAGCTTTGGCCCTTGATTCTCCCGACGGATCGGCTGCCCGCTATTGCGTCGCCGCTACCGTCCGTGAAGTCCATTGATGTTCTTTTATTTCCTTTTTCTTGCCCTGATGTTTTAGGAAAGAGCCGAGCTAATGCCACCGGTTGACCTCCGGTTAACCACATTAGCATTGGCCCTTGCCTTTCCCGACGGGTCAGTCACCCGTCATGGCGTCGTCGATTCCATCCGCGAGGTCCACGTCAATGTTCAAGGTCCAGGCCCAGCTAATGTATTCGGCTAGCACCCAGCTAGCTACATTAGCCTTGGCCTTTACCCTTCTTGATGGGTCAATTGTCCCCCGTTGTCACACTCTTGTCCAGGTTCCCCCACTCGGCTCGTGGCGCAGAAAGGAACCCGGGTTCACCCCGCCAGGCCCGGGCAGGTTAGGTTTATGGTTATAGGCCGGGAGCCGGTAAAGACCGCCATCCCGTGGTGCACTCGCCACGTCGGGGCAAACTTACGGGAACCCCCTTTGTCACCGTGCCTCATGGTGTGAACCTGGACATCTCGTCTCCAGTGCCCACGTGCGGGTCCTTGACCTCCCGCAGCTGCTTTGGCCTCTGGGACTCGTGTGTGAATATGTTCCGAGAATGGGCCGATGTAATGTATGTGGCTACCACCTGGTTAGCCACATTAGCTTTGGCCCCTGATTCTCCCGACGGATCGGCCGCCCGCCATTGCGTCGCCGCTACCGTCCGCGAAGTCCCTTGACGTTCTTGTATCTTTTTCTTGGCCTGATGTTTTAGGAAAGAGCCGAGCTAATGCAACCGGTTGACATCCGGTTAGCCACATTAGCATTGGCCCTTGCCTTTCCCGACGGGTCAGTCACCCGTCATGACGTCGCAGGTTCCATCCGCGAAGTCCACGTCAAAGCTCAAGGTCAAAGTTTCAAATCCAGATTTAGCTTAATGTATTCAGCTAACTTGCAGTTAGCCACATTAGCTTTGGCCCTCGTCCGTCGACGAGGTAATTTTAGGACACATCATCAGTGGAGAACCCAAGTTCATCGGGTGTTTCGGGTCTTTAATCTCCAGACACCCTCCCTTGGGCGACCCAGCCAGGGGTGATCAGTTCCTGGCTTGTGTCCATGTATTGTTGCAAAGTTGTCTTTTCTTACTGTGTTGTGGCTCCTCACGTCCTTCCTCTTCGAGCTCCGTCGTCCAAATGGCTCCTTGCGGACGTGCGCAGACGCTTTTATAGGAGTGGGGATCTTTCCCCACAGTGCCCTCTTGTGGCCCATTGGAGAAGTGCACTTCCTCCTGTTGCTCCCAGTTTTTGGCTTGAATTTCTCTTCTTATCTGATTGTTGAACATGCTGTGTGATGTGCTCACTTACCTGCTCCTCTTCTTATCGATTGTCCCACGACGAATTTGTTGATCCATCTTTTATTCTTGTGATGATGAATCCCTTGTCGTTTTTCCTGGTTCTCTTCTCATCCGTTGTCCCCCGACGAATCCTCTTGTTGCTCCGTTGTACTATCTCACTCCTGTCCTTCCTCTTCAAGTTCCGCTGTCCAAATGGCGTTTTGCGGAAGTGCGCAAACGTTTTTTTATCCAAGTGAGGATCTTTCCTCACAGTGCCTCCTGTGGTCCGTCCGTGAAAGTCCACTTCATCCTGTCGCTCTGTTTTTTTCTTTTTTCCACCGAATGTTGTCTTCACTTACCTGTTTCTCTTCTCATCCGCTGTCCCCCGACGAATCTTCTTGTTGCTCCGTTGTACTACTTCACTTACCTGTGTTGTCCTTCCAATCCTTCTACTTACCTTGAAACCCTTTTGCCTTTGTTTCAGGTCCTCGTCCTAACTCCCCGAGCCCTGACTGATGTTCGTTTCAGGGCTCAAATGGGAAGTAAGACCGACCCAGGGAAATGGGGATTAGGGTTGGGATTAGGATGAGGGTCAGGGTCGGGATTAGGATAAGGAATAGGGTTGAGATTAGGATAAGG
>NW_028283462.1:5000-10000 GCF_059441005.1 Hippichthys cyanospilos
CCGCCTGGAGCGAGGCCGGGGCGAGCCGAAAGGCCGCCCGCTTTCTCTGGTCCGTGTTCGTTAAGCGGCCCGCCTGGAGCGAGGCCGCGGCGAGCCGAAAGGCCGCCCGCTTTCTCTGGTCCGTGTTCGTTAAGCGGCCCGCCTGGAGCGAGGCCGGGGCGAGCCGAAAGGCCGCCCGCTTTCTCTGGTCCGTGTTCGTTAAGCGGCCCGCCTGGAGCGAGGCCGCGGCGAGCCAAAAGGCCGCCCGCTTCTCCGGTCCGTGTTCGTGTTTAATATTCGGCCCGCCCGCTCGGAGCGAGGCCGGGAAGAGCGGCTAAGCCGACCGCTTCTCCGGTCCGTGTTCGTGTTTCATAAGCGGCCCCCCCGAAAGGCCGCGGCGAGCGGCAAAGCCGCCCGCTTCTCCAGTCCGTGTTCGTGTTTAATATTCGGCCCGCCCGCTCGGAGCGAGGCCGGGAAGAGCGGCTAAGCCGACCGCTTCTCCGGTCCGTGTTCGTGTTTCATAAGCGGCCCCCCCGAAAGGCCGCGGCGAGCCAAAAGGCCGCCCGCTTCTCCGGTCCGTGTTCGTGTTTAATATTCGGCCCGCCCGCTCGGAGCGAGGCCGGGAAGAGCGGCAAAGCCGCCCGCTTCTCCAGTCCGTGTTCGTGTTTCATTAGCGGCCCCCCCCCACCCGGAGCGAGGCCGCGGCGAGCGGCAACGCCGCCCGCTTCTCCAGTCCGTGTTCGTGTTTCATAAGCGGCCCCCCCCCCCCCTTCCGGAGCGAGGCCGCGGCGAGCGGCAAAGCCGCCCGCTTCTCCAGTCCGTGTTCGTGTTTCACATTGCCGGGGAGCCAGGCACTCATTTGTGATAAAAGTGGCACTCTGTCATATTTTCAGAAAAGTGGGACTTTGCCATATTTTCGAAAAAGTGGGACTTTGTCATATTTTCGAAAAGTGGGACTTTGTCATATTTTCGAAAAAGTGGGACTTTGTCATATTTTCGGCTCCAAAAGCTCTTAAAATGCTGTTCCCTATATATGTGCCGATAGTGTTTTGGAGATCTGGGTCAAACCTCCGCATCTTTTTGGTTTGAGGGTAGAGGTGGGGGGTCAACGCAAAAGATGCGGGCACTTAGTCATTTTTTCGGTTGGGCGACCAGGGGCGCTGTTGGCACTTTGTCATTTTTTCGGCTGGGCGACCAGGGGCGCCGTTTGCACTTAGTCATTTTTAAGGCTGGGCGACCAGGGGCGTTGAGTGTTTGGGCGACCAGGGGCGCCGTTGGCACTTAGTCATTTTTTCGGCTGGGCGACCAGGGGCGTTGAGTGTTTGGGCGACCAGGGGCGCTGTTTGCACTTAGTCATTTTTTCGGCTGGGCGACCAGGGGCGTTTGTTTGCTGGGCGACCAGGGGCATTTTTGACACTTTGCCGTTTTTATGGATGGGCGACCAGGGGCGTTTGTTTGCTGGGCGACCAGGGGCATTTTTGACACTTTGCCGTTTTTATGGATGGGCGACCAGGGGCGTTTGTTTGCTGGGCGACCAGGGGCATTTTTGACACTTTGCCGTTTTTATGGATGGGCGACCAGGGGCGTTTGTTTGCTGGGCGACCAGGGGCATTTTTGACACTTTGCCGTTTTTATGGATGGGCGACCAGGGGCGTTTGTTTGCTGGGCGACCAGGGGCATTTTTGACACTTTGCCGTTTTTATGGATGGGCGACCAGGGGCGTTTGTTTGCTGGGCGACCAGGGGCATTTTTGACACTTTGCCGTTTTTATGGATGGGCGACCAGGGGCGTTTGTTTGCTGGGCGACCAGGGGCATTTTTGACACTTTGCCGTTTTTATGGATGGGCGACCAGGGGCGTTTGTTTGCTGGGCGACCAGGGGCATTTTTGACACTTTGCCGTTTTTATGGATGGGCGACCAGGGGCGGCTAGTGGCTGGGCGACCAGGGGCATTTTTGACACTTTGCCGTTTTTATGAATGGGCGACCAGGGGCGTTTATTGGCTGGGCGACCAGGGGCATTTTTGACACTTTGCCGTTTTTGTGGATGGGCGACCAGGGGCGCCGTGTGGCTGGGCGACCAGGGGCGTTTGTGGGACCGGGCTGACACCGGGACTTTGCCTTTAATTCGGCCGCTCCAGGGAACCAGGAACGCCGGCCTCTGCTCAGCACAAGTCGGCCTGAAGTGGGACTTTGTCATATTTTAATCCTGGGCGACCAGGGGCGTTTGAGGGACCGGGATGACACCGGCACTTTGCCTTTAATTTGGCCGCTCCAGGGAACCAGGAACGCCGGCCTCTGCTCAGCACAAGTCGGCCTGAAGTGGGACTTTGTCATATTTTAATCCTGGGCGACCAGGGGCGTTTGAGGGACCGGGCTGACACCGGCACTTTGCCTTTAATTTGGCCGCTCCAGGGAACCAGGAGCGCCGGCCTCTGCTCAGCACAAGTCGGCCTGAAGTGTGACTTTGTCATATTTTAATCCTGGGCGACCAGGGGCGTTTGAGGGACCGGGATGACACCGGGACATTGCCTTTAATTTGGCCGCTCCAGGGAACCAGGAGCGCCGGCCTCTGCTCAGCACAAGTCGGCCTGAAGTGTGACTTTGTCATATTTTAATCCTGGGCGACCAGGGGCGTTTGAGGGACCGGGATGACACCGGGACATTGCCTTTAATTTGGCCGCTCCAGGGAACCAGGAGCGCCGGCCTCTGCTCAGCACAAGTCGGCCTGAAGTGTGACTTTGTCATATTTTAATCCTGGGCGACCAGGGGCGTTTGAGGGACCGGGATGACACCGGGACATTGCCTTTAATTTGGCCGCTCCAGGGAACCAGGAGCGCCGGCCTCTGCTCAGCACAAGTCGGCCTGAAGTGTGACTTTGTCATTTTTTAATCCTGGGCGACCAGGGGCGCCGTTGGCACTTAGTCATTTTTTCGGCTGGGCGACCAGGGGCGTTTAGTGTTTGGGCGACCAGGGGCGCTGTTGGCACTTAGTCATTTTTTCGGCTGGGCGACCAGGGGCGCCGTTGGCACTTAGTCATTTTTTCGGCTGGGCGACCAGGGGCGTTTAGTGTTTGGGCGACCAGGGGCGCTGTTGGCACTTAGTCATTTTTTCGGCTGGGCGACCAGGGGCGTTTGTGGGACTTTGTCATTTTTTGGGCTGGGCGACCAGGGGCGTTTGTGGGACTTTGTCATTTTTTGGGCTGGGCGACCAGGGGCGTTTGACACCGGCACTTTGCCTAATTTTTAGCCGCTCCAGGGAACCAGGCAGGTCGGCCTCATTCCTGCACTTCTGCCCCTGAGTTGGGCGACCAGGGGCGTTTGGGGAACCGGGCGGACACCGGCACTTTGCTCTTTTTTTGCCCGCTTTGGGGAACCAGGCAACTCGGCCTCATTTCAGCACTTCTGCCCCTGAGTTGGGCGACCAGGGGCGTTTGGGGAACCGGGCGGACACCGGCACTTTGCCTAATATTTGGCCGATTTTGGGAACCAGGACACTCGGCCTCATTTCAGCACTTCTCCCCTGAGTTGGGCGACCAGGGGCGTTTGGGGAACCGGGCGGACAGCGGCACTTTGCCTAATATTTGGCCGCTCCAGGGAACCAGGCAGGTCGGCCTCATTTCAGCACTTCTGCCGGTCAGTTGGGCGACCAGGGGCGTTTAAGGAACCGGGCGGACACCGGCACTTTGCCTAATATTTGGCCGCTCCAGGGAACCAGGCAGGTCGGCCTGACTTCAGCACTTCTGCCGGTAAGTTGGGCGACCAGGGGCGTGTGAGGAACCGGGCGGACAGCGGCACTTTGCCTAATATTTGGCCGTTTCAGGGAACCAGGCAACTCGGCCTGACTTCAGCACTTCTCCCCTGAGTTGGGCGACCAGGGGCGTTTGGGGAACCGGGCGGACAGCGGCACTTTGCCTAATATTTGGCCGCTCCGGGGAACCAGGCAGGTCGGCCTCATTTCAGCACTTCTGCCGGTCAGTTGGGCGACCAGGGGCGTTTGGGGAACCGGGCGGACAGCGGCACTTTGCCTGATATTTGGCCGCTCCAGGGAACCAGGCAGGTCGGCCTGACTTCAGCACTTCTGCCGGTAAGTTGGGCGACCAGGGGCGTGTGAGGAACCGGGCGGACAGCGGCACTTTGCCTAATATTTGGCCGTTTCAGGGAACCAGGCAACTCGGCCTGACTTCAGCACTTCTCCCCTGAGTTGGGCGACCAGGGGCGTTTGGGGAACCGGGCGGACAGCGGCACTTTGCCTAATATTTGGCCGCTCCGGGGAACCAGGCAGGTCGGCCTCATTTCAGCACTTCTGCCGGTCAGTTGGGCGACCAGGGGCGTTTGGGGAACCGGGCGGACAGCGGCACTTTGCCTAATATTTGGCCGCTCCAGGGAACCAGGCAGGTCGGCCTCATTTCAGCACTTCTGCCGGTCAGTTGGGCGACCAGGGGCGTTTAAGGAACCGGGCGGACACCGGCACTTTGCCTAATATTTGGCCGCTCCAGGGAACCAGGCAACTCGGCCTCATTTCAGCACTTCTGCCCCTGAGTTGGGCGACCAGGGGCGTTTGGGGAACCGGGCGGACACCGGCACTTTGCCTAATATTTGGCCGATTTTGGGAACCAGGCAACTCGGCCTCATTTCAGCACTTCTCCCCTGAGTTGGGCGACCAGGGGCGTTTGGGGAACCGGGCGGACACCGGCACTTTGCTCTTTTTTTGGCCGCTTTAGGGAACCAGGCAACTCGGCCTCATTTCAGCACTTCTGCCCCTGAGTTGGGCGACCAGGGGCGTTTGGGGAACCGGGCGGACACCGGCACTTTGCCTAATATTTGGCCGCTTTAGGGAACCAGGCAACTCGGCCTCATTTCAGCACTTCTCCCCTGAGTTGGGCGACCAGGGGCGTTTGGGGAACCGGGCGGACACCGGCACTTTGCTCTTTTTTTGGCCGCTTTAGGGAACCAGGCAACTCGGCCTCATTTCAGCACTTCTGCCCCTGAGTTGGGCGACCAGGGGCGTTTGGGGAACCGGG
>NW_028283462.1:22500-27500 GCF_059441005.1 Hippichthys cyanospilos
CCCCCGAAAGGCCGCGGCGAGCGGCAAAGCCGCCCGCTTCTCCAGTCCGTGTTCGTGTTTAATATTCGGCCCGCCCGCTCGGAGCGAGGCCGGGAAGAGCGGCTAAGCCGACCGCTTCTCCGGTCCGTGTTCGTGTTTCATAAGCGGCCCCCCCGAAAGGCCGCGGCGAGCCAAAAGGCCGCCCGCTTCTCCGGTCCGTGTTCGTGTTTAATATTCGGCCCGCCCGCTCGGAGCGAGGCCGGGAAGAGCGGCAAAGCCGCCCGCTTCTCCAGTCCGTGTTCGTGTTTCATTAGCGGCCCCCCCCCACCCGGAGCGAGGCCGCGGCGAGCGGCAACGCCGCCCGCTTCTCCAGTCCGTGTTCGTGTTTCATAAGCGGCCCCCCCCCCCCCTTCCGGAGCGAGGCCGCGGCGAGCGGCAAAGCCGCCCGCTTCTCCAGTCCGTGTTCGTGTTTCACATTGCCGGGGAGCCAGGCACTCATTTGTGATAAAAGTGGCACTCTGTCATATTTTCAGAAAAGTGGGACTTTGCCATATTTTCGAAAAAGTGGGACTTTGTCATATTTTCGAAAAGTGGGACTTTGTCATATTTTCGAAAAAGTGGGACTTTGTCATATTTTCGGCTCCAAAAGCTCTTAAAATGCTGTTCCCTATATATGTGCCGATAGTGTTTTGGAGATCTGGGTCAAACCTCCGCATCTTTTTGGTTTGAGGGTAGAGGTGGGGGGTCAACGCAAAAGATGCGGGCACTTAGTCATTTTTTCGGTTGGGCGACCAGGGGCGCTGTTGGCACTTTGTCATTTTTTCGGCTGGGCGACCAGGGGCGCCGTTTGCACTTAGTCATTTTTAAGGCTGGGCGACCAGGGGCGTTGAGTGTTTGGGCGACCAGGGGCGCCGTTGGCACTTAGTCATTTTTTCGGCTGGGCGACCAGGGGCGTTGAGTGTTTGGGCGACCAGGGGCGCTGTTTGCACTTAGTCATTTTTTCGGCTGGGCGACCAGGGGCGTTTGTTTGCTGGGCGACCAGGGGCATTTTTGACACTTTGCCGTTTTTATGGATGGGCGACCAGGGGCGTTTGTTTGCTGGGCGACCAGGGGCATTTTTGACACTTTGCCGTTTTTATGGATGGGCGACCAGGGGCGTTTGTTTGCTGGGCGACCAGGGGCATTTTTGACACTTTGCCGTTTTTATGGATGGGCGACCAGGGGCGTTTGTTTGCTGGGCGACCAGGGGCATTTTTGACACTTTGCCGTTTTTATGGATGGGCGACCAGGGGCGTTTGTTTGCTGGGCGACCAGGGGCATTTTTGACACTTTGCCGTTTTTATGGATGGGCGACCAGGGGCGTTTGTTTGCTGGGCGACCAGGGGCATTTTTGACACTTTGCCGTTTTTATGGATGGGCGACCAGGGGCGTTTGTTTGCTGGGCGACCAGGGGCATTTTTGACACTTTGCCGTTTTTATGGATGGGCGACCAGGGGCGTTTGTTTGCTGGGCGACCAGGGGCATTTTTGACACTTTGCCGTTTTTATGGATGGGCGACCAGGGGCGGCTAGTGGCTGGGCGACCAGGGGCATTTTTGACACTTTGCCGTTTTTATGAATGGGCGACCAGGGGCGTTTATTGGCTGGGCGACCAGGGGCATTTTTGACACTTTGCCGTTTTTGTGGATGGGCGACCAGGGGCGCCGTGTGGCTGGGCGACCAGGGGCGTTTGTGGGACCGGGCTGACACCGGGACTTTGCCTTTAATTCGGCCGCTCCAGGGAACCAGGAACGCCGGCCTCTGCTCAGCACAAGTCGGCCTGAAGTGGGACTTTGTCATATTTTAATCCTGGGCGACCAGGGGCGTTTGAGGGACCGGGATGACACCGGCACTTTGCCTTTAATTTGGCCGCTCCAGGGAACCAGGAACGCCGGCCTCTGCTCAGCACAAGTCGGCCTGAAGTGGGACTTTGTCATATTTTAATCCTGGGCGACCAGGGGCGTTTGAGGGACCGGGCTGACACCGGCACTTTGCCTTTAATTTGGCCGCTCCAGGGAACCAGGAGCGCCGGCCTCTGCTCAGCACAAGTCGGCCTGAAGTGTGACTTTGTCATATTTTAATCCTGGGCGACCAGGGGCGTTTGAGGGACCGGGATGACACCGGGACATTGCCTTTAATTTGGCCGCTCCAGGGAACCAGGAGCGCCGGCCTCTGCTCAGCACAAGTCGGCCTGAAGTGTGACTTTGTCATATTTTAATCCTGGGCGACCAGGGGCGTTTGAGGGACCGGGATGACACCGGGACATTGCCTTTAATTTGGCCGCTCCAGGGAACCAGGAGCGCCGGCCTCTGCTCAGCACAAGTCGGCCTGAAGTGTGACTTTGTCATATTTTAATCCTGGGCGACCAGGGGCGTTTGAGGGACCGGGATGACACCGGGACATTGCCTTTAATTTGGCCGCTCCAGGGAACCAGGAGCGCCGGCCTCTGCTCAGCACAAGTCGGCCTGAAGTGTGACTTTGTCATTTTTTAATCCTGGGCGACCAGGGGCGCCGTTGGCACTTAGTCATTTTTTCGGCTGGGCGACCAGGGGCGTTTAGTGTTTGGGCGACCAGGGGCGCTGTTGGCACTTAGTCATTTTTTCGGCTGGGCGACCAGGGGCGCCGTTGGCACTTAGTCATTTTTTCGGCTGGGCGACCAGGGGCGTTTAGTGTTTGGGCGACCAGGGGCGCTGTTGGCACTTAGTCATTTTTTCGGCTGGGCGACCAGGGGCGTTTGTGGGACTTTGTCATTTTTTGGGCTGGGCGACCAGGGGCGTTTGTGGGACTTTGTCATTTTTTGGGCTGGGCGACCAGGGGCGTTTGACACCGGCACTTTGCCTAATTTTTAGCCGCTCCAGGGAACCAGGCAGGTCGGCCTCATTCCTGCACTTCTGCCCCTGAGTTGGGCGACCAGGGGCGTTTGGGGAACCGGGCGGACACCGGCACTTTGCTCTTTTTTTGCCCGCTTTGGGGAACCAGGCAACTCGGCCTCATTTCAGCACTTCTGCCCCTGAGTTGGGCGACCAGGGGCGTTTGGGGAACCGGGCGGACACCGGCACTTTGCCTAATATTTGGCCGATTTTGGGAACCAGGACACTCGGCCTCATTTCAGCACTTCTCCCCTGAGTTGGGCGACCAGGGGCGTTTGGGGAACCGGGCGGACAGCGGCACTTTGCCTAATATTTGGCCGCTCCAGGGAACCAGGCAGGTCGGCCTCATTTCAGCACTTCTGCCGGTCAGTTGGGCGACCAGGGGCGTTTAAGGAACCGGGCGGACACCGGCACTTTGCCTAATATTTGGCCGCTCCAGGGAACCAGGCAGGTCGGCCTGACTTCAGCACTTCTGCCGGTAAGTTGGGCGACCAGGGGCGTGTGAGGAACCGGGCGGACAGCGGCACTTTGCCTAATATTTGGCCGTTTCAGGGAACCAGGCAACTCGGCCTGACTTCAGCACTTCTCCCCTGAGTTGGGCGACCAGGGGCGTTTGGGGAACCGGGCGGACAGCGGCACTTTGCCTAATATTTGGCCGCTCCGGGGAACCAGGCAGGTCGGCCTCATTTCAGCACTTCTGCCGGTCAGTTGGGCGACCAGGGGCGTTTGGGGAACCGGGCGGACAGCGGCACTTTGCCTGATATTTGGCCGCTCCAGGGAACCAGGCAGGTCGGCCTGACTTCAGCACTTCTGCCGGTAAGTTGGGCGACCAGGGGCGTGTGAGGAACCGGGCGGACAGCGGCACTTTGCCTAATATTTGGCCGTTTCAGGGAACCAGGCAACTCGGCCTGACTTCAGCACTTCTCCCCTGAGTTGGGCGACCAGGGGCGTTTGGGGAACCGGGCGGACAGCGGCACTTTGCCTAATATTTGGCCGCTCCGGGGAACCAGGCAGGTCGGCCTCATTTCAGCACTTCTGCCGGTCAGTTGGGCGACCAGGGGCGTTTGGGGAACCGGGCGGACAGCGGCACTTTGCCTAATATTTGGCCGCTCCAGGGAACCAGGCAGGTCGGCCTCATTTCAGCACTTCTGCCGGTCAGTTGGGCGACCAGGGGCGTTTAAGGAACCGGGCGGACACCGGCACTTTGCCTAATATTTGGCCGCTCCAGGGAACCAGGCAACTCGGCCTCATTTCAGCACTTCTGCCCCTGAGTTGGGCGACCAGGGGCGTTTGGGGAACCGGGCGGACACCGGCACTTTGCCTAATATTTGGCCGATTTTGGGAACCAGGCAACTCGGCCTCATTTCAGCACTTCTCCCCTGAGTTGGGCGACCAGGGGCGTTTGGGGAACCGGGCGGACACCGGCACTTTGCTCTTTTTTTGGCCGCTTTAGGGAACCAGGCAACTCGGCCTCATTTCAGCACTTCTGCCCCTGAGTTGGGCGACCAGGGGCGTTTGGGGAACCGGGCGGACACCGGCACTTTGCCTAATATTTGGCCGCTTTAGGGAACCAGGCAACTCGGCCTCATTTCAGCACTTCTCCCCTGAGTTGGGCGACCAGGGGCGTTTGGGGAACCGGGCGGACACCGGCACTTTGCTCTTTTTTTGGCCGCTTTAGGGAACCAGGCAACTCGGCCTCATTTCAGCACTTCTGCCCCTGAGTTGGGCGACCAGGGGCGTTTGGGGAACCGGGCGGACACCGGCACTTTGCCTAATATTTGGCCGATTTTGGGAACCAGGCAACTCGGCCTCATTTCAGCACTTCTCCCCTGAGTTGGGCGACCAGGGGCGTTTGGGGAACCGGGCGGACACCGGCACTTTGCTCTTTTTTTGGCCGCTTTAGGGAACCAGGCAACTCGGCCTCATTTCAGCACTTCTGCCCCTGAGTTGGGCGACCAGGGGCGTTTGGGGAACCGGGCGGACACCGGCACTTTGCCTAATATTTGGCCGATTTTGGGAACCAGGCAACTCGGCCTCATTTCAGCACTTCTCCCCTGAGTTGGGCGACCAGGGGCGTTTGGGGAACCGGGCGGACACCGGCACTTTGCTCTTT
>NW_028283462.1:40000-45338 GCF_059441005.1 Hippichthys cyanospilos
TGTTTCATAAGCGGCCCCCCCCCCCCCCTTCCGGAGCGAGGCCGCGGCGAGCGGCAAAGCCGCCCGCTTCTCCAGTCCGTGTTCGTGTTTCACATTGCCGGGGAGCCAGGCACTCATTTGTGATAAAAGTGGCACTCTGTCATATTTTCAGAAAAGTGGGACTTTGCCATATTTTCGAAAAAGTGGGACTTTGTCATATTTTCGAAAAGTGGGACTTTGTCATATTTTCGAAAAAGTGGGACTTTGTCATATTTTCGGCTCCAAAAGCTCTTAAAATGCTGTTCCCTATATATGTGCCGATAGTGTTTTGGAGATCTGGGTCAAACCTCCGCATCTTTTTGGTTTGAGGGTAGAGGTGGGGGGTCAACGCAAAAGATGCGGGCACTTAGTCATTTTTTCGGTTGGGCGACCAGGGGCGCTGTTGGCACTTTGTCATTTTTTCGGCTGGGCGACCAGGGGCGCCGTTTGCACTTAGTCATTTTTAAGGCTGGGCGACCAGGGGCGTTGAGTGTTTGGGCGACCAGGGGCGCCGTTGGCACTTAGTCATTTTTTCGGCTGGGCGACCAGGGGCGTTGAGTGTTTGGGCGACCAGGGGCGCTGTTTGCACTTAGTCATTTTTTCGGCTGGGCGACCAGGGGCGTTTGTTTGCTGGGCGACCAGGGGCATTTTTGACACTTTGCCGTTTTTATGGATGGGCGACCAGGGGCGTTTGTTTGCTGGGCGACCAGGGGCATTTTTGACACTTTGCCGTTTTTATGGATGGGCGACCAGGGGCGTTTGTTTGCTGGGCGACCAGGGGCATTTTTGACACTTTGCCGTTTTTATGGATGGGCGACCAGGGGCGTTTGTTTGCTGGGCGACCAGGGGCATTTTTGACACTTTGCCGTTTTTATGGATGGGCGACCAGGGGCGTTTGTTTGCTGGGCGACCAGGGGCATTTTTGACACTTTGCCGTTTTTATGGATGGGCGACCAGGGGCGTTTGTTTGCTGGGCGACCAGGGGCATTTTTGACACTTTGCCGTTTTTATGGATGGGCGACCAGGGGCGTTTGTTTGCTGGGCGACCAGGGGCATTTTTGACACTTTGCCGTTTTTATGGATGGGCGACCAGGGGCGTTTGTTTGCTGGGCGACCAGGGGCATTTTTGACACTTTGCCGTTTTTATGGATGGGCGACCAGGGGCGGCTAGTGGCTGGGCGACCAGGGGCATTTTTGACACTTTGCCGTTTTTATGAATGGGCGACCAGGGGCGTTTATTGGCTGGGCGACCAGGGGCATTTTTGACACTTTGCCGTTTTTGTGGATGGGCGACCAGGGGCGCCGTGTGGCTGGGCGACCAGGGGCGTTTGTGGGACCGGGCTGACACCGGGACTTTGCCTTTAATTCGGCCGCTCCAGGGAACCAGGAACGCCGGCCTCTGCTCAGCACAAGTCGGCCTGAAGTGGGACTTTGTCATATTTTAATCCTGGGCGACCAGGGGCGTTTGAGGGACCGGGATGACACCGGCACTTTGCCTTTAATTTGGCCGCTCCAGGGAACCAGGAACGCCGGCCTCTGCTCAGCACAAGTCGGCCTGAAGTGGGACTTTGTCATATTTTAATCCTGGGCGACCAGGGGCGTTTGAGGGACCGGGCTGACACCGGCACTTTGCCTTTAATTTGGCCGCTCCAGGGAACCAGGAGCGCCGGCCTCTGCTCAGCACAAGTCGGCCTGAAGTGTGACTTTGTCATATTTTAATCCTGGGCGACCAGGGGCGTTTGAGGGACCGGGATGACACCGGGACATTGCCTTTAATTTGGCCGCTCCAGGGAACCAGGAGCGCCGGCCTCTGCTCAGCACAAGTCGGCCTGAAGTGTGACTTTGTCATATTTTAATCCTGGGCGACCAGGGGCGTTTGAGGGACCGGGATGACACCGGGACATTGCCTTTAATTTGGCCGCTCCAGGGAACCAGGAGCGCCGGCCTCTGCTCAGCACAAGTCGGCCTGAAGTGTGACTTTGTCATATTTTAATCCTGGGCGACCAGGGGCGTTTGAGGGACCGGGATGACACCGGGACATTGCCTTTAATTTGGCCGCTCCAGGGAACCAGGAGCGCCGGCCTCTGCTCAGCACAAGTCGGCCTGAAGTGTGACTTTGTCATTTTTTAATCCTGGGCGACCAGGGGCGCCGTTGGCACTTAGTCATTTTTTCGGCTGGGCGACCAGGGGCGTTTAGTGTTTGGGCGACCAGGGGCGCTGTTGGCACTTAGTCATTTTTTCGGCTGGGCGACCAGGGGCGCCGTTGGCACTTAGTCATTTTTTCGGCTGGGCGACCAGGGGCGTTTAGTGTTTGGGCGACCAGGGGCGCTGTTGGCACTTAGTCATTTTTTCGGCTGGGCGACCAGGGGCGTTTGTGGGACTTTGTCATTTTTTGGGCTGGGCGACCAGGGGCGTTTGTGGGACTTTGTCATTTTTTGGGCTGGGCGACCAGGGGCGTTTGACACCGGCACTTTGCCTAATTTTTAGCCGCTCCAGGGAACCAGGCAGGTCGGCCTCATTCCTGCACTTCTGCCCCTGAGTTGGGCGACCAGGGGCGTTTGGGGAACCGGGCGGACACCGGCACTTTGCTCTTTTTTTGCCCGCTTTGGGGAACCAGGCAACTCGGCCTCATTTCAGCACTTCTGCCCCTGAGTTGGGCGACCAGGGGCGTTTGGGGAACCGGGCGGACACCGGCACTTTGCCTAATATTTGGCCGATTTTGGGAACCAGGACACTCGGCCTCATTTCAGCACTTCTCCCCTGAGTTGGGCGACCAGGGGCGTTTGGGGAACCGGGCGGACAGCGGCACTTTGCCTAATATTTGGCCGCTCCAGGGAACCAGGCAGGTCGGCCTCATTTCAGCACTTCTGCCGGTCAGTTGGGCGACCAGGGGCGTTTAAGGAACCGGGCGGACACCGGCACTTTGCCTAATATTTGGCCGCTCCAGGGAACCAGGCAGGTCGGCCTGACTTCAGCACTTCTGCCGGTAAGTTGGGCGACCAGGGGCGTGTGAGGAACCGGGCGGACAGCGGCACTTTGCCTAATATTTGGCCGTTTCAGGGAACCAGGCAACTCGGCCTGACTTCAGCACTTCTCCCCTGAGTTGGGCGACCAGGGGCGTTTGGGGAACCGGGCGGACAGCGGCACTTTGCCTAATATTTGGCCGCTCCGGGGAACCAGGCAGGTCGGCCTCATTTCAGCACTTCTGCCGGTCAGTTGGGCGACCAGGGGCGTTTGGGGAACCGGGCGGACAGCGGCACTTTGCCTGATATTTGGCCGCTCCAGGGAACCAGGCAGGTCGGCCTGACTTCAGCACTTCTGCCGGTAAGTTGGGCGACCAGGGGCGTGTGAGGAACCGGGCGGACAGCGGCACTTTGCCTAATATTTGGCCGTTTCAGGGAACCAGGCAACTCGGCCTGACTTCAGCACTTCTCCCCTGAGTTGGGCGACCAGGGGCGTTTGGGGAACCGGGCGGACAGCGGCACTTTGCCTAATATTTGGCCGCTCCGGGGAACCAGGCAGGTCGGCCTCATTTCAGCACTTCTGCCGGTCAGTTGGGCGACCAGGGGCGTTTGGGGAACCGGGCGGACAGCGGCACTTTGCCTAATATTTGGCCGCTCCAGGGAACCAGGCAGGTCGGCCTCATTTCAGCACTTCTGCCGGTCAGTTGGGCGACCAGGGGCGTTTAAGGAACCGGGCGGACACCGGCACTTTGCCTAATATTTGGCCGCTCCAGGGAACCAGGCAACTCGGCCTCATTTCAGCACTTCTGCCCCTGAGTTGGGCGACCAGGGGCGTTTGGGGAACCGGGCGGACACCGGCACTTTGCCTAATATTTGGCCGATTTTGGGAACCAGGCAACTCGGCCTCATTTCAGCACTTCTCCCCTGAGTTGGGCGACCAGGGGCGTTTGGGGAACCGGGCGGACACCGGCACTTTGCTCTTTTTTTGGCCGCTTTAGGGAACCAGGCAACTCGGCCTCATTTCAGCACTTCTGCCCCTGAGTTGGGCGACCAGGGGCGTTTGGGGAACCGGGCGGACACCGGCACTTTGCCTAATATTTGGCCGCTTTAGGGAACCAGGCAACTCGGCCTCATTTCAGCACTTCTCCCCTGAGTTGGGCGACCAGGGGCGTTTGGGGAACCGGGCGGACACCGGCACTTTGCTCTTTTTTTGGCCGCTTTAGGGAACCAGGCAACTCGGCCTCATTTCAGCACTTCTGCCCCTGAGTTGGGCGACCAGGGGCGTTTGGGGAACCGGGCGGACACCGGCACTTTGCCTAATATTTGGCCGATTTTGGGAACCAGGCAACTCGGCCTCATTTCAGCACTTCTCCCCTGAGTTGGGCGACCAGGGGCGTTTGGGGAACCGGGCGGACACCGGCACTTTGCTCTTTTTTTGGCCGCTTTAGGGAACCAGGCAACTCGGCCTCATTTCAGCACTTCTGCCCCTGAGTTGGGCGACCAGGGGCGTTTGGGGAACCGGGCGGACACCGGCACTTTGCCTAATATTTGGCCGATTTTGGGAACCAGGCAACTCGGCCTCATTTCAGCACTTCTCCCCTGAGTTGGGCGACCAGGGGCGTTTGGGGAACCGGGCGGACACCGGCACTTTGCTCTTTTTTTGGCCGCTTTAGGGAACCAGGCAACTCGGCCTCATTTCAGCACTTCTGCCCCTGAGTTGGGCGACCAGGGGCGTTTGGGGAACCGGGCGGACACCGGCACTTTGCCTAATATTTGGCCGCTTTAGGGAACCAGGCAACTCGGCCTCATTTCAGCACTTCTCCCCTGAGTTGGGCGACCAGGGGCGTTTGGGGAACCGGGCGGACACCGGCACTTTGCTCTTTTTTTGGCCGCTTTAGGGAACCAGGCAACTCGGCCTCATTTCAGCACTTCTGCCCCTGAGTTGGGCGACCAGGGGCGTTTGGGGAACCGGGCGGACACCGGCACTTTGCCTAATATTTGGCCGATTTTGGGAACCAGGCAACTCGGCCTCATTTCAGCACTTCTCCCCTGAGTTGGGCGACCAGGGGCGTTTGGGGAACCGGGCGGACACCGGCACTTTGCTCTTTTTTTGGCCGCTTTAGGGAACCAGGCAACTCGGCCTCATTTCAGCACTTCTGCCCCTGAGTTGGGCGACCAGGGGCGTTTGGGGAACCGGGCGGACACCGGCACTTTGCCTAATATTTGGCCGATTTTGGGAACCAGGCAACTCGGCCTCATTTCAGCACTTCTCCCCTGAGTTGGGCGACCAGGGGCGTTTGGGGAACCGGGCGGACACCGGCACTTTGCTCTTTTTTTGGCCGCTTTAGGGAACCAGG
>NW_028283463.1:0-43457 GCF_059441005.1 Hippichthys cyanospilos
ATATAGAAAACTAAGATAGAGGGGGTGGGACACATATTTTCAAAAACCTTACTGCAAGCAGTATAAAACTAGCCCAAATTGGAAGGGAAGGGATACAGCCAAAAGAAGGCAAAAGTATATAAATAATGCTCCCAGAAGCCCCAAAAACTGGTAGAGCCTAAATTCAGGGATGGGAGTGCTAGTCTGCATAAAGGTAAGGGTTTGACTATAAGTGGAAGAAAGTTGGAAAGAAACGGAAGGCTAAAATCAAGCAACAGAAGGGGGAAAGACTAGGGGGTGCCAATAGAAAAGGGAGGGAGAAACACACATAAAGACAAAGCTAAAGAAGACAGACACATGCAAGAAGGAAAGACAAACAAGAGAAAGATGAACCAAAAGCAGAAAAAGAAAGACATGCAAGAAGTAAGAAATAAACAAAACCTAAACAAAGGACATGCAAAAACAAAGATGATAGAGGAACAAAATTTCTCAAAAATAAAAAAACAAAAAGAAAAGCTTAAAGAAAGCGCATGGGGACCCAGCCTGAGGAAGGACTAAAGGTGTCCGAAACGTCGCGACGGGCCCCATGGAAAATAAAGCATGCAAAAATATTAATAGATAACAAAGGCGAAACGAACCAAAGCAAGAACCCAGAAAAGGAAGTTAAAAAGAAAGCCAAAACGGAAAGAAAACCAAGAGAGCTGAAGGACCAAGGGGGAGGAAACAGTGGCAGGACCGTGCACTTACCTCACTCCGACGGAGGGTATCTTCCGTTGGAGGGGGGGTCTTTTCCCCTAACCTAACCGGCCTGTGCCGCCACTGTTTTCCGACCCCTTGGGACCTGAGGAATGGGAGACCTGAATGAGCCCTAACACATAACCAATTGACATACCATAACTCAAATTGATAACCCTACCCAAAATGCTATCCTAAACACAACCCTAACCCATAACCCCTAATTGGCCTAACCCTAACCCCAGACTTGACTAACCCTAAATATAACCCCTAAACATAACCCTAATTTGGATGAATATAGAAAACTAAGATAGAGGGGGTGGGACACATATTTTCAAAAACCTTACTGCAAGCAGTATAAAACTAGCCCAAATTGGAAGGGAAGGGATACAGCCAAAAGAAGGCAAAAGTATATAAATAATGCTCCCAGAAGCCCCAAAAACTGGTAGAGCCTAAATTCAGGGATGGGAGTGCTAGTCTGCATAAAGGTAAGGGTTTGACTATAAGTGGAAGAAAGTTGGAAAGAAACGGAAGGCTAAAATCAAGCAACAGAAGGGGGAAAGACTAGGGGGTGCCAATAGAAAAGGGAGGGAGAAACACACATAAAGACAAAGCTAAAGAAGACAGACACATGCAAGAAGGAAAGACAAACAAGAGAAAGATGAACCAAAAGCAGAAAAAGAAAGACATGCAAGAAGTAAGAAATAAACAAAACCTAAACAAAGGACATGCAAAAACAAAGATGATAGAGGAACAAAATTTCTCAAAAATAAAAAAACAAAAAGAAAAGCTTAAAGAAAGCGCATGGGGACCCAGCCTGAGGAAGGACTAAAGGTGTCCGAAACGTCGCGACGGGCCCCATGGAAAATAAAGCATGCAAAAATATTAATAGATAACAAAGGCGAAACGAACCAAAGCAAGAACCCAGAAAAGGAAGTTAAAAAGAAAGCCAAAACGGAAAGAAAACCAAGAGAGCTGAAGGACCAAGGGGGAGGAAACAGTGGCAGGACCGTGCACTTACCTCACTCCGACGGAGGGTATCTTCCGTTGGAGGGGGGGTCTTTTCCCCTAACCTAACCGGCCTGTGCCGCCACTGTTTTCCGACCCCTTGGGACCTGAGGAATGGGAGACCTGAATGAGCCCTAACACATAACCAATTGACATACCATAACTCAAATTGATAACCCTACCCAAAATGCTATCCTAAACACAACCCTAACCCATAACCCCTAATTGGCCTAACCCTAACCCCAGACTTGACTAACCCTAAATATAACCCCTAAACATAACCCTAATTTGGATGAATATAGAAAACTAAGATAGAGGGGGTGGGACACATATTTTCAAAAACCTTACTGCAAGCAGTATAAAACTAGCCCAAATTGGAAGGGAAGGGATACAGCCAAAAGAAGGCAAAAGTATATAAATAATGCTCCCAGAAGCCCCAAAAACTGGTAGAGCCTAAATTCAGGGATGGGAGTGCTAGTCTGCATAAAGGTAAGGGTTTGACTATAAGTGGAAGAAAGTTGGAAAGAAACGGAAGGCTAAAATCAAGCAACAGAAGGGGGAAAGACTAGGGGGTGCCAATAGAAAAGGGAGGGAGAAACACACATAAAGACAAAGCTAAAGAAGACAGACACATGCAAGAAGGAAAGACAAACAAGAGAAAGATGAACCAAAAGCAGAAAAAGAAAGACATGCAAGAAGTAAGAAATAAACAAAACCTAAACAAAGGACATGCAAAAACAAAGATGATAGAGGAACAAAATTTCTCAAAAATAAAAAAACAAAAAGAAAAGCTTAAAGAAAGCGCATGGGGACCCAGCCTGAGGAAGGACTAAAGGTGTCCGAAACGTCGCGACGGGCCCCATGGAAAATAAAGCATGCAAAAATATTAATAGATAACAAAGGCGAAACGAACCAAAGCAAGAACCCAGAAAAGGAAGTTAAAAAGAAAGCCAAAACGGAAAGAAAACCAAGAGAGCTGAAGGACCAAGGGGGAGGAAACAGTGGCAGGACCGTGCACTTACCTCACTCCGACGGAGGGTATCTTCCGTTGGAGGGGGGGTCTTTTCCCCTAACCTAACCGGCCTGTGCCGCCACTGTTTTCCGACCCCTTGGGACCTGAGGAATGGGAGACCTGAATGAGCCCTAACACATAACCAATTGACATACCATAACTCAAATTGATAACCCTACCCAAAATGCTATCCTAAACACAACCCTAACCCATAACCCCTAATTGGCCTAACCCTAACCCCAGACTTGACTAACCCTAAATATAACCCCTAAACATAACCCTAATTTGGATGAATATAGAAAACTAAGATAGAGGGGGTGGGACACATATTTTCAAAAACCTTACTGCAAGCAGTATAAAACTAGCCCAAATTGGAAGGGAAGGGATACAGCCAAAAGAAGGCAAAAGTATATAAATAATGCTCCCAGAAGCCCCAAAAACTGGTAGAGCCTAAATTCAGGGATGGGAGTGCTAGTCTGCATAAAGGTAAGGGTTTGACTATAAGTGGAAGAAAGTTGGAAAGAAACGGAAGGCTAAAATCAAGCAACAGAAGGGGGAAAGACTAGGGGGTGCCAATAGAAAAGGGAGGGAGAAACACACATAAAGACAAAGCTAAAGAAGACAGACACATGCAAGAAGGAAAGACAAACAAGAGAAAGATGAACCAAAAGCAGAAAAAGAAAGACATGCAAGAAGTAAGAAATAAACAAAACCTAAACAAAGGACATGCAAAAACAAAGATGATAGAGGAACAAAATTTCTCAAAAATAAAAAAACAAAAAGAAAAGCTTAAAGAAAGCGCATGGGGACCCAGCCTGAGGAAGGACTAAAGGTGTCCGAAACGTCGCGACGGGCCCCATGGAAAATAAAGCATGCAAAAATATTAATAGATAACAAAGGCGAAACGAACCAAAGCAAGAACCCAGAAAAGGAAGTTAAAAAGAAAGCCAAAACGGAAAGAAAACCAAGAGAGCTGAAGGACCAAGGGGGAGGAAACAGTGGCAGGACCGTGCACTTACCTCACTCCGACGGAGGGTATCTTCCGTTGGAGGGGGGGTCTTTTCCCCTAACCTAACCGGCCTGTGCCGCCACTGTTTTCCGACCCCTTGGGACCTGAGGAATGGGAGACCTGAATGAGCCCTAACACATAACCAATTGACATACCATAACTCAAATTGATAACCCTACCCAAAATGCTATCCTAAACACAACCCTAACCCATAACCCCTAATTGGCCTAACCCTAACCCCAGACTTGACTAACCCTAAATATAACCCCTAAACATAACCCTAATTTGGATGAATATAGAAAACTAAGATAGAGGGGGTGGGACACATATTTTCAAAAACCTTACTGCAAGCAGTATAAAACTAGCCCAAATTGGAAGGGAAGGGATACAGCCAAAAGAAGGCAAAAGTATATAAATAATGCTCCCAGAAGCCCCAAAAACTGGTAGAGCCTAAATTCAGGGATGGGAGTGCTAGTCTGCATAAAGGTAAGGGTTTGACTATAAGTGGAAGAAAGTTGGAAAGAAACGGAAGGCTAAAATCAAGCAACAGAAGGGGGAAAGACTAGGGGGTGCCAATAGAAAAGGGAGGGAGAAACACACATAAAGACAAAGCTAAAGAAGACAGACACATGCAAGAAGGAAAGACAAACAAGAGAAAGATGAACCAAAAGCAGAAAAAGAAAGACATGCAAGAAGTAAGAAATAAACAAAACCTAAACAAAGGACATGCAAAAACAAAGATGATAGAGGAACAAAATTTCTCAAAAATAAAAAAACAAAAAGAAAAGCTTAAAGAAAGCGCATGGGGACCCAGCCTGAGGAAGGACTAAAGGTGTCCGAAACGTCGCGACGGGCCCCATGGAAAATAAAGCATGCAAAAATATTAATAGATAACAAAGGCGAAACGAACCAAAGCAAGAACCCAGAAAAGGAAGTTAAAAAGAAAGCCAAAACGGAAAGAAAACCAAGAGAGCTGAAGGACCAAGGGGGAGGAAACAGTGGCAGGACCGTGCACTTACCTCACTCCGACGGAGGGTATCTTCCGTTGGAGGGGGGGTCTTTTCCCCTAACCTAACCGGCCTGTGCCGCCACTGTTTTCCGACCCCTTGGGACCTGAGGAATGGGAGACCTGAATGAGCCCTAACACATAACCAATTGACATACCATAACTCAAATTGATAACCCTACCCAAAATGCTATCCTAAACACAACCCTAACCCATAACCCCTAATTGGCCTAACCCTAACCCCAGACTTGACTAACCCTAAATATAACCCCTAAACATAACCCTAATTTGGATGAATATAGAAAACTAAGATAGAGGGGGTGGGACACATATTTTCAAAAACCTTACTGCAAGCAGTATAAAACTAGCCCAAATTGGAAGGGAAGGGATACAGCCAAAAGAAGGCAAAAGTATATAAATAATGCTCCCAGAAGCCCCAAAAACTGGTAGAGCCTAAATTCAGGGATGGGAGTGCTAGTCTGCATAAAGGTAAGGGTTTGACTATAAGTGGAAGAAAGTTGGAAAGAAACGGAAGGCTAAAATCAAGCAACAGAAGGGGGAAAGACTAGGGGGTGCCAATAGAAAAGGGAGGGAGAAACACACATAAAGACAAAGCTAAAGAAGACAGACACATGCAAGAAGGAAAGACAAACAAGAGAAAGATGAACCAAAAGCAGAAAAAGAAAGACATGCAAGAAGTAAGAAATAAACAAAACCTAAACAAAGGACATGCAAAAACAAAGATGATAGAGGAACAAAATTTCTCAAAAATAAAAAAACAAAAAGAAAAGCTTAAAGAAAGCGCATGGGGACCCAGCCTGAGGAAGGACTAAAGGTGTCCGAAACGTCGCGACGGGCCCCATGGAAAATAAAGCATGCAAAAATATTAATAGATAACAAAGGCGAAACGAACCAAAGCAAGAACCCAGAAAAGGAAGTTAAAAAGAAAGCCAAAACGGAAAGAAAACCAAGAGAGCTGAAGGACCAAGGGGGAGGAAACAGTGGCAGGACCGTGCACTTACCTCACTCCGACGGAGGGTATCTTCCGTTGGAGGGGGGGTCTTTTCCCCTAACCTAACCGGCCTGTGCCGCCACTGTTTTCCGACCCCTTGGGACCTGAGGAATGGGAGACCTGAATGAGCCCTAACACATAACCAATTGACATACCATAACTCAAATTGATAACCCTACCCAAAATGCTATCCTAAACACAACCCTAACCCATAACCCCTAATTGGCCTAACCCTAACCCCAGACTTGACTAACCCTAAATATAACCCCTAAACATAACCCTAATTTGGATGAATATAGAAAACTAAGATAGAGGGGGTGGGACACATATTTTCAAAAACCTTACTGCAAGCAGTATAAAACTAGCCCAAATTGGAAGGGAAGGGATACAGCCAAAAGAAGGCAAAAGTATATAAATAATGCTCCCAGAAGCCCCAAAAACTGGTAGAGCCTAAATTCAGGGATGGGAGTGCTAGTCTGCATAAAGGTAAGGGTTTGACTATAAGTGGAAGAAAGTTGGAAAGAAACGGAAGGCTAAAATCAAGCAACAGAAGGGGGAAAGACTAGGGGGTGCCAATAGAAAAGGGAGGGAGAAACACACATAAAGACAAAGCTAAAGAAGACAGACACATGCAAGAAGGAAAGACAAACAAGAGAAAGATGAACCAAAAGCAGAAAAAGAAAGACATGCAAGAAGTAAGAAATAAACAAAACCTAAACAAAGGACATGCAAAAACAAAGATGATAGAGGAACAAAATTTCTCAAAAATAAAAAAACAAAAAGAAAAGCTTAAAGAAAGCGCATGGGGACCCAGCCTGAGGAAGGACTAAAGGTGTCCGAAACGTCGCGACGGGCCCCATGGAAAATAAAGCATGCAAAAATATTAATAGATAACAAAGGCGAAACGAACCAAAGCAAGAACCCAGAAAAGGAAGTTAAAAAGAAAGCCAAAACGGAAAGAAAACCAAGAGAGCTGAAGGACCAAGGGGGAGGAAACAGTGGCAGGACCGTGCACTTACCTCACTCCGACGGAGGGTATCTTCCGTTGGAGGGGGGGTCTTTTCCCCTAACCTAACCGGCCTGTGCCGCCACTGTTTTCCGACCCCTTGGGACCTGAGGAATGGGAGACCTGAATGAGCCCTAACACATAACCAATTGACATACCATAACTCAAATTGATAACCCTACCCAAAATGCTATCCTAAACACAACCCTAACCCATAACCCCTAATTGGCCTAACCCTAACCCCAGACTTGACTAACCCTAAATATAACCCCTAAACATAACCCTAATTTGGATGAATATAGAAAACTAAGATAGAGGGGGTGGGACACATATTTTCAAAAACCTTACTGCAAGCAGTATAAAACTAGCCCAAATTGGAAGGGAAGGGATACAGCCAAAAGAAGGCAAAAGTATATAAATAATGCTCCCAGAAGCCCCAAAAACTGGTAGAGCCTAAATTCAGGGATGGGAGTGCTAGTCTGCATAAAGGTAAGGGTTTGACTATAAGTGGAAGAAAGTTGGAAAGAAACGGAAGGCTAAAATCAAGCAACAGAAGGGGGAAAGACTAGGGGGTGCCAATAGAAAAGGGAGGGAGAAACACACATAAAGACAAAGCTAAAGAAGACAGACACATGCAAGAAGGAAAGACAAACAAGAGAAAGATGAACCAAAAGCAGAAAAAGAAAGACATGCAAGAAGTAAGAAATAAACAAAACCTAAACAAAGGACATGCAAAAACAAAGATGATAGAGGAACAAAATTTCTCAAAAATAAAAAAACAAAAAGAAAAGCTTAAAGAAAGCGCATGGGGACCCAGCCTGAGGAAGGACTAAAGGTGTCCGAAACGTCGCGACGGGCCCCATGGAAAATAAAGCATGCAAAAATATTAATAGATAACAAAGGCGAAACGAACCAAAGCAAGAACCCAGAAAAGGAAGTTAAAAAGAAAGCCAAAACGGAAAGAAAACCAAGAGAGCTGAAGGACCAAGGGGGAGGAAACAGTGGCAGGACCGTGCACTTACCTCACTCCGACGGAGGGTATCTTCCGTTGGAGGGGGGGTCTTTTCCCCTAACCTAACCGGCCTGTGCCGCCACTGTTTTCCGACCCCTTGGGACCTGAGGAATGGGAGACCTGAATGAGCCCTAACACATAACCAATTGACATACCATAACTCAAATTGATAACCCTACCCAAAATGCTATCCTAAACACAACCCTAACCCATAACCCCTAATTGGCCTAACCCTAACCCCAGACTTGACTAACCCTAAATATAACCCCTAAACATAACCCTAATTTGGATGAATATAGAAAACTAAGATAGAGGGGGTGGGACACATATTTTCAAAAACCTTACTGCAAGCAGTATAAAACTAGCCCAAATTGGAAGGGAAGGGATACAGCCAAAAGAAGGCAAAAGTATATAAATAATGCTCCCAGAAGCCCCAAAAACTGGTAGAGCCTAAATTCAGGGATGGGAGTGCTAGTCTGCATAAAGGTAAGGGTTTGACTATAAGTGGAAGAAAGTTGGAAAGAAACGGAAGGCTAAAATCAAGCAACAGAAGGGGGAAAGACTAGGGGGTGCCAATAGAAAAGGGAGGGAGAAACACACATAAAGACAAAGCTAAAGAAGACAGACACATGCAAGAAGGAAAGACAAACAAGAGAAAGATGAACCAAAAGCAGAAAAAGAAAGACATGCAAGAAGTAAGAAATAAACAAAACCTAAACAAAGGACATGCAAAAACAAAGATGATAGAGGAACAAAATTTCTCAAAAATAAAAAAACAAAAAGAAAAGCTTAAAGAAAGCGCATGGGGACCCAGCCTGAGGAAGGACTAAAGGTGTCCGAAACGTCGCGACGGGCCCCATGGAAAATAAAGCATGCAAAAATATTAATAGATAACAAAGGCGAAACGAACCAAAGCAAGAACCCAGAAAAGGAAGTTAAAAAGAAAGCCAAAACGGAAAGAAAACCAAGAGAGCTGAAGGACCAAGGGGGAGGAAACAGTGGCAGGACCGTGCACTTACCTCACTCCGACGGAGGGTATCTTCCGTTGGAGGGGGGGTCTTTTCCCCTAACCTAACCGGCCTGTGCCGCCACTGTTTTCCGACCCCTTGGGACCTGAGGAATGGGAGACCTGAATGAGCCCTAACACATAACCAATTGACATACCATAACTCAAATTGATAACCCTACCCAAAATGCTATCCTAAACACAACCCTAACCCATAACCCCTAATTGGCCTAACCCTAACCCCAGACTTGACTAACCCTAAATATAACCCCTAAACATAACCCTAATTTGGATGAATATAGAAAACTAAGATAGAGGGGGTGGGACACATATTTTCAAAAACCTTACTGCAAGCAGTATAAAACTAGCCCAAATTGGAAGGGAAGGGATACAGCCAAAAGAAGGCAAAAGTATATAAATAATGCTCCCAGAAGCCCCAAAAACTGGTAGAGCCTAAATTCAGGGATGGGAGTGCTAGTCTGCATAAAGGTAAGGGTTTGACTATAAGTGGAAGAAAGTTGGAAAGAAACGGAAGGCTAAAATCAAGCAACAGAAGGGGGAAAGACTAGGGGGTGCCAATAGAAAAGGGAGGGAGAAACACACATAAAGACAAAGCTAAAGAAGACAGACACATGCAAGAAGGAAAGACAAACAAGAGAAAGATGAACCAAAAGCAGAAAAAGAAAGACATGCAAGAAGTAAGAAATAAACAAAACCTAAACAAAGGACATGCAAAAACAAAGATGATAGAGGAACAAAATTTCTCAAAAATAAAAAAACAAAAAGAAAAGCTTAAAGAAAGCGCATGGGGACCCAGCCTGAGGAAGGACTAAAGGTGTCCGAAACGTCGCGACGGGCCCCATGGAAAATAAAGCATGCAAAAATATTAATAGATAACAAAGGCGAAACGAACCAAAGCAAGAACCCAGAAAAGGAAGTTAAAAAGAAAGCCAAAACGGAAAGAAAACCAAGAGAGCTGAAGGACCAAGGGGGAGGAAACAGTGGCAGGACCGTGCACTTACCTCACTCCGACGGAGGGTATCTTCCGTTGGAGGGGGGGTCTTTTCCCCTAACCTAACCGGCCTGTGCCGCCACTGTTTTCCGACCCCTTGGGACCTGAGGAATGGGAGACCTGAATGAGCCCTAACACATAACCAATTGACATACCATAACTCAAATTGATAACCCTACCCAAAATGCTATCCTAAACACAACCCTAACCCATAACCCCTAATTGGCCTAACCCTAACCCCAGACTTGACTAACCCTAAATATAACCCCTAAACATAACCCTAATTTGGATGAATATAGAAAACTAAGATAGAGGGGGTGGGACACATATTTTCAAAAACCTTACTGCAAGCAGTATAAAACTAGCCCAAATTGGAAGGGAAGGGATACAGCCAAAAGAAGGCAAAAGTATATAAATAATGCTCCCAGAAGCCCCAAAAACTGGTAGAGCCTAAATTCAGGGATGGGAGTGCTAGTCTGCATAAAGGTAAGGGTTTGACTATAAGTGGAAGAAAGTTGGAAAGAAACGGAAGGCTAAAATCAAGCAACAGAAGGGGGAAAGACTAGGGGGTGCCAATAGAAAAGGGAGGGAGAAACACACATAAAGACAAAGCTAAAGAAGACAGACACATGCAAGAAGGAAAGACAAACAAGAGAAAGATGAACCAAAAGCAGAAAAAGAAAGACATGCAAGAAGTAAGAAATAAACAAAACCTAAACAAAGGACATGCAAAAACAAAGATGATAGAGGAACAAAATTTCTCAAAAATAAAAAAACAAAAAGAAAAGCTTAAAGAAAGCGCATGGGGACCCAGCCTGAGGAAGGACTAAAGGTGTCCGAAACGTCGCGACGGGCCCCATGGAAAATAAAGCATGCAAAAATATTAATAGATAACAAAGGCGAAACGAACCAAAGCAAGAACCCAGAAAAGGAAGTTAAAAAGAAAGCCAAAACGGAAAGAAAACCAAGAGAGCTGAAGGACCAAGGGGGAGGAAACAGTGGCAGGACCGTGCACTTACCTCACTCCGACGGAGGGTATCTTCCGTTGGAGGGGGGGTCTTTTCCCCTAACCTAACCGGCCTGTGCCGCCACTGTTTTCCGACCCCTTGGGACCTGAGGAATGGGAGACCTGAATGAGCCCTAACACATAACCAATTGACATACCATAACTCAAATTGATAACCCTACCCAAAATGCTATCCTAAACACAACCCTAACCCATAACCCCTAATTGGCCTAACCCTAACCCCAGACTTGACTAACCCTAAATATAACCCCTAAACATAACCCTAATTTGGATGAATATAGAAAACTAAGATAGAGGGGGTGGGACACATATTTTCAAAAACCTTACTGCAAGCAGTATAAAACTAGCCCAAATTGGAAGGGAAGGGATACAGCCAAAAGAAGGCAAAAGTATATAAATAATGCTCCCAGAAGCCCCAAAAACTGGTAGAGCCTAAATTCAGGGATGGGAGTGCTAGTCTGCATAAAGGTAAGGGTTTGACTATAAGTGGAAGAAAGTTGGAAAGAAACGGAAGGCTAAAATCAAGCAACAGAAGGGGGAAAGACTAGGGGGTGCCAATAGAAAAGGGAGGGAGAAACACACATAAAGACAAAGCTAAAGAAGACAGACACATGCAAGAAGGAAAGACAAACAAGAGAAAGATGAACCAAAAGCAGAAAAAGAAAGACATGCAAGAAGTAAGAAATAAACAAAACCTAAACAAAGGACATGCAAAAACAAAGATGATAGAGGAACAAAATTTCTCAAAAATAAAAAAACAAAAAGAAAAGCTTAAAGAAAGCGCATGGGGACCCAGCCTGAGGAAGGACTAAAGGTGTCCGAAACGTCGCGACGGGCCCCATGGAAAATAAAGCATGCAAAAATATTAATAGATAACAAAGGCGAAACGAACCAAAGCAAGAACCCAGAAAAGGAAGTTAAAAAGAAAGCCAAAACGGAAAGAAAACCAAGAGAGCTGAAGGACCAAGGGGGAGGAAACAGTGGCAGGACCGTGCACTTACCTCACTCCGACGGAGGGTATCTTCCGTTGGAGGGGGGGTCTTTTCCCCTAACCTAACCGGCCTGTGCCGCCACTGTTTTCCGACCCCTTGGGACCTGAGGAATGGGAGACCTGAATGAGCCCTAACACATAACCAATTGACATACCATAACTCAAATTGATAACCCTACCCAAAATGCTATCCTAAACACAACCCTAACCCATAACCCCTAATTGGCCTAACCCTAACCCCAGACTTGACTAACCCTAAATATAACCCCTAAACATAACCCTAATTTGGATGAATATAGAAAACTAAGATAGAGGGGGTGGGACACATATTTTCAAAAACCTTACTGCAAGCAGTATAAAACTAGCCCAAATTGGAAGGGAAGGGATACAGCCAAAAGAAGGCAAAAGTATATAAATAATGCTCCCAGAAGCCCCAAAAACTGGTAGAGCCTAAATTCAGGGATGGGAGTGCTAGTCTGCATAAAGGTAAGGGTTTGACTATAAGTGGAAGAAAGTTGGAAAGAAACGGAAGGCTAAAATCAAGCAACAGAAGGGGGAAAGACTAGGGGGTGCCAATAGAAAAGGGAGGGAGAAACACACATAAAGACAAAGCTAAAGAAGACAGACACATGCAAGAAGGAAAGACAAACAAGAGAAAGATGAACCAAAAGCAGAAAAAGAAAGACATGCAAGAAGTAAGAAATAAACAAAACCTAAACAAAGGACATGCAAAAACAAAGATGATAGAGGAACAAAATTTCTCAAAAATAAAAAAACAAAAAGAAAAGCTTAAAGAAAGCGCATGGGGACCCAGCCTGAGGAAGGACTAAAGGTGTCCGAAACGTCGCGACGGGCCCCATGGAAAATAAAGCATGCAAAAATATTAATAGATAACAAAGGCGAAACGAACCAAAGCAAGAACCCAGAAAAGGAAGTTAAAAAGAAAGCCAAAACGGAAAGAAAACCAAGAGAGCTGAAGGACCAAGGGGGAGGAAACAGTGGCAGGACCGTGCACTTACCTCACTCCGACGGAGGGTATCTTCCGTTGGAGGGGGGGTCTTTTCCCCTAACCTAACCGGCCTGTGCCGCCACTGTTTTCCGACCCCTTGGGACCTGAGGAATGGGAGACCTGAATGAGCCCTAACACATAACCAATTGACATACCATAACTCAAATTGATAACCCTACCCAAAATGCTATCCTAAACACAACCCTAACCCATAACCCCTAATTGGCCTAACCCTAACCCCAGACTTGACTAACCCTAAATATAACCCCTAAACATAACCCTAATTTGGATGAATATAGAAAACTAAGATAGAGGGGGTGGGACACATATTTTCAAAAACCTTACTGCAAGCAGTATAAAACTAGCCCAAATTGGAAGGGAAGGGATACAGCCAAAAGAAGGCAAAAGTATATAAATAATGCTCCCAGAAGCCCCAAAAACTGGTAGAGCCTAAATTCAGGGATGGGAGTGCTAGTCTGCATAAAGGTAAGGGTTTGACTATAAGTGGAAGAAAGTTGGAAAGAAACGGAAGGCTAAAATCAAGCAACAGAAGGGGGAAAGACTAGGGGGTGCCAATAGAAAAGGGAGGGAGAAACACACATAAAGACAAAGCTAAAGAAGACAGACACATGCAAGAAGGAAAGACAAACAAGAGAAAGATGAACCAAAAGCAGAAAAAGAAAGACATGCAAGAAGTAAGAAATAAACAAAACCTAAACAAAGGACATGCAAAAACAAAGATGATAGAGGAACAAAATTTCTCAAAAATAAAAAAACAAAAAGAAAAGCTTAAAGAAAGCGCATGGGGACCCAGCCTGAGGAAGGACTAAAGGTGTCCGAAACGTCGCGACGGGCCCCATGGAAAATAAAGCATGCAAAAATATTAATAGATAACAAAGGCGAAACGAACCAAAGCAAGAACCCAGAAAAGGAAGTTAAAAAGAAAGCCAAAACGGAAAGAAAACCAAGAGAGCTGAAGGACCAAGGGGGAGGAAACAGTGGCAGGACCGTGCACTTACCTCACTCCGACGGAGGGTATCTTCCGTTGGAGGGGGGGTCTTTTCCCCTAACCTAACCGGCCTGTGCCGCCACTGTTTTCCGACCCCTTGGGACCTGAGGAATGGGAGACCTGAATGAGCCCTAACACATAACCAATTGACATACCATAACTCAAATTGATAACCCTACCCAAAATGCTATCCTAAACACAACCCTAACCCATAACCCCTAATTGGCCTAACCCTAACCCCAGACTTGACTAACCCTAAATATAACCCCTAAACATAACCCTAATTTGGATGAATATAGAAAACTAAGATAGAGGGGGTGGGACACATATTTTCAAAAACCTTACTGCAAGCAGTATAAAACTAGCCCAAATTGGAAGGGAAGGGATACAGCCAAAAGAAGGCAAAAGTATATAAATAATGCTCCCAGAAGCCCCAAAAACTGGTAGAGCCTAAATTCAGGGATGGGAGTGCTAGTCTGCATAAAGGTAAGGGTTTGACTATAAGTGGAAGAAAGTTGGAAAGAAACGGAAGGCTAAAATCAAGCAACAGAAGGGGGAAAGACTAGGGGGTGCCAATAGAAAAGGGAGGGAGAAACACACATAAAGACAAAGCTAAAGAAGACAGACACATGCAAGAAGGAAAGACAAACAAGAGAAAGATGAACCAAAAGCAGAAAAAGAAAGACATGCAAGAAGTAAGAAATAAACAAAACCTAAACAAAGGACATGCAAAAACAAAGATGATAGAGGAACAAAATTTCTCAAAAATAAAAAAACAAAAAGAAAAGCTTAAAGAAAGCGCATGGGGACCCAGCCTGAGGAAGGACTAAAGGTGTCCGAAACGTCGCGACGGGCCCCATGGAAAATAAAGCATGCAAAAATATTAATAGATAACAAAGGCGAAACGAACCAAAGCAAGAACCCAGAAAAGGAAGTTAAAAAGAAAGCCAAAACGGAAAGAAAACCAAGAGAGCTGAAGGACCAAGGGGGAGGAAACAGTGGCAGGACCGTGCACTTACCTCACTCCGACGGAGGGTATCTTCCGTTGGAGGGGGGGTCTTTTCCCCTAACCTAACCGGCCTGTGCCGCCACTGTTTTCCGACCCCTTGGGACCTGAGGAATGGGAGACCTGAATGAGCCCTAACACATAACCAATTGACATACCATAACTCAAATTGATAACCCTACCCAAAATGCTATCCTAAACACAACCCTAACCCATAACCCCTAATTGGCCTAACCCTAACCCCAGACTTGACTAACCCTAAATATAACCCCTAAACATAACCCTAATTTGGATGAATATAGAAAACTAAGATAGAGGGGGTGGGACACATATTTTCAAAAACCTTACTGCAAGCAGTATAAAACTAGCCCAAATTGGAAGGGAAGGGATACAGCCAAAAGAAGGCAAAAGTATATAAATAATGCTCCCAGAAGCCCCAAAAACTGGTAGAGCCTAAATTCAGGGATGGGAGTGCTAGTCTGCATAAAGGTAAGGGTTTGACTATAAGTGGAAGAAAGTTGGAAAGAAACGGAAGGCTAAAATCAAGCAACAGAAGGGGGAAAGACTAGGGGGTGCCAATAGAAAAGGGAGGGAGAAACACACATAAAGACAAAGCTAAAGAAGACAGACACATGCAAGAAGGAAAGACAAACAAGAGAAAGATGAACCAAAAGCAGAAAAAGAAAGACATGCAAGAAGTAAGAAATAAACAAAACCTAAACAAAGGACATGCAAAAACAAAGATGATAGAGGAACAAAATTTCTCAAAAATAAAAAAACAAAAAGAAAAGCTTAAAGAAAGCGCATGGGGACCCAGCCTGAGGAAGGACTAAAGGTGTCCGAAACGTCGCGACGGGCCCCATGGAAAATAAAGCATGCAAAAATATTAATAGATAACAAAGGCGAAACGAACCAAAGCAAGAACCCAGAAAAGGAAGTTAAAAAGAAAGCCAAAACGGAAAGAAAACCAAGAGAGCTGAAGGACCAAGGGGGAGGAAACAGTGGCAGGACCGTGCACTTACCTCACTCCGACGGAGGGTATCTTCCGTTGGAGGGGGGGTCTTTTCCCCTAACCTAACCGGCCTGTGCCGCCACTGTTTTCCGACCCCTTGGGACCTGAGGAATGGGAGACCTGAATGAGCCCTAACACATAACCAATTGACATACCATAACTCAAATTGATAACCCTACCCAAAATGCTATCCTAAACACAACCCTAACCCATAACCCCTAATTGGCCTAACCCTAACCCCAGACTTGACTAACCCTAAATATAACCCCTAAACATAACCCTAATTTGGATGAATATAGAAAACTAAGATAGAGGGGGTGGGACACATATTTTCAAAAACCTTACTGCAAGCAGTATAAAACTAGCCCAAATTGGAAGGGAAGGGATACAGCCAAAAGAAGGCAAAAGTATATAAATAATGCTCCCAGAAGCCCCAAAAACTGGTAGAGCCTAAATTCAGGGATGGGAGTGCTAGTCTGCATAAAGGTAAGGGTTTGACTATAAGTGGAAGAAAGTTGGAAAGAAACGGAAGGCTAAAATCAAGCAACAGAAGGGGGAAAGACTAGGGGGTGCCAATAGAAAAGGGAGGGAGAAACACACATAAAGACAAAGCTAAAGAAGACAGACACATGCAAGAAGGAAAGACAAACAAGAGAAAGATGAACCAAAAGCAGAAAAAGAAAGACATGCAAGAAGTAAGAAATAAACAAAACCTAAACAAAGGACATGCAAAAACAAAGATGATAGAGGAACAAAATTTCTCAAAAATAAAAAAACAAAAAGAAAAGCTTAAAGAAAGCGCATGGGGACCCAGCCTGAGGAAGGACTAAAGGTGTCCGAAACGTCGCGACGGGCCCCATGGAAAATAAAGCATGCAAAAATATTAATAGATAACAAAGGCGAAACGAACCAAAGCAAGAACCCAGAAAAGGAAGTTAAAAAGAAAGCCAAAACGGAAAGAAAACCAAGAGAGCTGAAGGACCAAGGGGGAGGAAACAGTGGCAGGACCGTGCACTTACCTCACTCCGACGGAGGGTATCTTCCGTTGGAGGGGGGGTCTTTTCCCCTAACCTAACCGGCCTGTGCCGCCACTGTTTTCCGACCCCTTGGGACCTGAGGAATGGGAGACCTGAATGAGCCCTAACACATAACCAATTGACATACCATAACTCAAATTGATAACCCTACCCAAAATGCTATCCTAAACACAACCCTAACCCATAACCCCTAATTGGCCTAACCCTAACCCCAGACTTGACTAACCCTAAATATAACCCCTAAACATAACCCTAATTTGGATGAATATAGAAAACTAAGATAGAGGGGGTGGGACACATATTTTCAAAAACCTTACTGCAAGCAGTATAAAACTAGCCCAAATTGGAAGGGAAGGGATACAGCCAAAAGAAGGCAAAAGTATATAAATAATGCTCCCAGAAGCCCCAAAAACTGGTAGAGCCTAAATTCAGGGATGGGAGTGCTAGTCTGCATAAAGGTAAGGGTTTGACTATAAGTGGAAGAAAGTTGGAAAGAAACGGAAGGCTAAAATCAAGCAACAGAAGGGGGAAAGACTAGGGGGTGCCAATAGAAAAGGGAGGGAGAAACACACATAAAGACAAAGCTAAAGAAGACAGACACATGCAAGAAGGAAAGACAAACAAGAGAAAGATGAACCAAAAGCAGAAAAAGAAAGACATGCAAGAAGTAAGAAATAAACAAAACCTAAACAAAGGACATGCAAAAACAAAGATGATAGAGGAACAAAATTTCTCAAAAATAAAAAAACAAAAAGAAAAGCTTAAAGAAAGCGCATGGGGACCCAGCCTGAGGAAGGACTAAAGGTGTCCGAAACGTCGCGACGGGCCCCATGGAAAATAAAGCATGCAAAAATATTAATAGATAACAAAGGCGAAACGAACCAAAGCAAGAACCCAGAAAAGGAAGTTAAAAAGAAAGCCAAAACGGAAAGAAAACCAAGAGAGCTGAAGGACCAAGGGGGAGGAAACAGTGGCAGGACCGTGCACTTACCTCACTCCGACGGAGGGTATCTTCCGTTGGAGGGGGGGTCTTTTCCCCTAACCTAACCGGCCTGTGCCGCCACTGTTTTCCGACCCCTTGGGACCTGAGGAATGGGAGACCTGAATGAGCCCTAACACATAACCAATTGACATACCATAACTCAAATTGATAACCCTACCCAAAATGCTATCCTAAACACAACCCTAACCCATAACCCCTAATTGGCCTAACCCTAACCCCAGACTTGACTAACCCTAAATATAACCCCTAAACATAACCCTAATTTGGATGAATATAGAAAACTAAGATAGAGGGGGTGGGACACATATTTTCAAAAACCTTACTGCAAGCAGTATAAAACTAGCCCAAATTGGAAGGGAAGGGATACAGCCAAAAGAAGGCAAAAGTATATAAATAATGCTCCCAGAAGCCCCAAAAACTGGTAGAGCCTAAATTCAGGGATGGGAGTGCTAGTCTGCATAAAGGTAAGGGTTTGACTATAAGTGGAAGAAAGTTGGAAAGAAACGGAAGGCTAAAATCAAGCAACAGAAGGGGGAAAGACTAGGGGGTGCCAATAGAAAAGGGAGGGAGAAACACACATAAAGACAAAGCTAAAGAAGACAGACACATGCAAGAAGGAAAGACAAACAAGAGAAAGATGAACCAAAAGCAGAAAAAGAAAGACATGCAAGAAGTAAGAAATAAACAAAACCTAAACAAAGGACATGCAAAAACAAAGATGATAGAGGAACAAAATTTCTCAAAAATAAAAAAACAAAAAGAAAAGCTTAAAGAAAGCGCATGGGGACCCAGCCTGAGGAAGGACTAAAGGTGTCCGAAACGTCGCGACGGGCCCCATGGAAAATAAAGCATGCAAAAATATTAATAGATAACAAAGGCGAAACGAACCAAAGCAAGAACCCAGAAAAGGAAGTTAAAAAGAAAGCCAAAACGGAAAGAAAACCAAGAGAGCTGAAGGACCAAGGGGGAGGAAACAGTGGCAGGACCGTGCACTTACCTCACTCCGACGGAGGGTATCTTCCGTTGGAGGGGGGGTCTTTTCCCCTAACCTAACCGGCCTGTGCCGCCACTGTTTTCCGACCCCTTGGGACCTGAGGAATGGGAGACCTGAATGAGCCCTAACACATAACCAATTGACATACCATAACTCAAATTGATAACCCTACCCAAAATGCTATCCTAAACACAACCCTAACCCATAACCCCTAATTGGCCTAACCCTAACCCCAGACTTGACTAACCCTAAATATAACCCCTAAACATAACCCTAATTTGGATGAATATAGAAAACTAAGATAGAGGGGGTGGGACACATATTTTCAAAAACCTTACTGCAAGCAGTATAAAACTAGCCCAAATTGGAAGGGAAGGGATACAGCCAAAAGAAGGCAAAAGTATATAAATAATGCTCCCAGAAGCCCCAAAAACTGGTAGAGCCTAAATTCAGGGATGGGAGTGCTAGTCTGCATAAAGGTAAGGGTTTGACTATAAGTGGAAGAAAGTTGGAAAGAAACGGAAGGCTAAAATCAAGCAACAGAAGGGGGAAAGACTAGGGGGTGCCAATAGAAAAGGGAGGGAGAAACACACATAAAGACAAAGCTAAAGAAGACAGACACATGCAAGAAGGAAAGACAAACAAGAGAAAGATGAACCAAAAGCAGAAAAAGAAAGACATGCAAGAAGTAAGAAATAAACAAAACCTAAACAAAGGACATGCAAAAACAAAGATGATAGAGGAACAAAATTTCTCAAAAATAAAAAAACAAAAAGAAAAGCTTAAAGAAAGCGCATGGGGACCCAGCCTGAGGAAGGACTAAAGGTGTCCGAAACGTCGCGACGGGCCCCATGGAAAATAAAGCATGCAAAAATATTAATAGATAACAAAGGCGAAACGAACCAAAGCAAGAACCCAGAAAAGGAAGTTAAAAAGAAAGCCAAAACGGAAAGAAAACCAAGAGAGCTGAAGGACCAAGGGGGAGGAAACAGTGGCAGGACCGTGCACTTACCTCACTCCGACGGAGGGTATCTTCCGTTGGAGGGGGGGTCTTTTCCCCTAACCTAACCGGCCTGTGCCGCCACTGTTTTCCGACCCCTTGGGACCTGAGGAATGGGAGACCTGAATGAGCCCTAACACATAACCAATTGACATACCATAACTCAAATTGATAACCCTACCCAAAATGCTATCCTAAACACAACCCTAACCCATAACCCCTAATTGGCCTAACCCTAACCCCAGACTTGACTAACCCTAAATATAACCCCTAAACATAACCCTAATTTGGATGAATATAGAAAACTAAGATAGAGGGGGTGGGACACATATTTTCAAAAACCTTACTGCAAGCAGTATAAAACTAGCCCAAATTGGAAGGGAAGGGATACAGCCAAAAGAAGGCAAAAGTATATAAATAATGCTCCCAGAAGCCCCAAAAACTGGTAGAGCCTAAATTCAGGGATGGGAGTGCTAGTCTGCATAAAGGTAAGGGTTTGACTATAAGTGGAAGAAAGTTGGAAAGAAACGGAAGGCTAAAATCAAGCAACAGAAGGGGGAAAGACTAGGGGGTGCCAATAGAAAAGGGAGGGAGAAACACACATAAAGACAAAGCTAAAGAAGACAGACACATGCAAGAAGGAAAGACAAACAAGAGAAAGATGAACCAAAAGCAGAAAAAGAAAGACATGCAAGAAGTAAGAAATAAACAAAACCTAAACAAAGGACATGCAAAAACAAAGATGATAGAGGAACAAAATTTCTCAAAAATAAAAAAACAAAAAGAAAAGCTTAAAGAAAGCGCATGGGGACCCAGCCTGAGGAAGGACTAAAGGTGTCCGAAACGTCGCGACGGGCCCCATGGAAAATAAAGCATGCAAAAATATTAATAGATAACAAAGGCGAAACGAACCAAAGCAAGAACCCAGAAAAGGAAGTTAAAAAGAAAGCCAAAACGGAAAGAAAACCAAGAGAGCTGAAGGACCAAGGGGGAGGAAACAGTGGCAGGACCGTGCACTTACCTCACTCCGACGGAGGGTATCTTCCGTTGGAGGGGGGGTCTTTTCCCCTAACCTAACCGGCCTGTGCCGCCACTGTTTTCCGACCCCTTGGGACCTGAGGAATGGGAGACCTGAATGAGCCCTAACACATAACCAATTGACATACCATAACTCAAATTGATAACCCTACCCAAAATGCTATCCTAAACACAACCCTAACCCATAACCCCTAATTGGCCTAACCCTAACCCCAGACTTGACTAACCCTAAATATAACCCCTAAACATAACCCTAATTTGGATGAATATAGAAAACTAAGATAGAGGGGGTGGGACACATATTTTCAAAAACCTTACTGCAAGCAGTATAAAACTAGCCCAAATTGGAAGGGAAGGGATACAGCCAAAAGAAGGCAAAAGTATATAAATAATGCTCCCAGAAGCCCCAAAAACTGGTAGAGCCTAAATTCAGGGATGGGAGTGCTAGTCTGCATAAAGGTAAGGGTTTGACTATAAGTGGAAGAAAGTTGGAAAGAAACGGAAGGCTAAAATCAAGCAACAGAAGGGGGAAAGACTAGGGGGTGCCAATAGAAAAGGGAGGGAGAAACACACATAAAGACAAAGCTAAAGAAGACAGACACATGCAAGAAGGAAAGACAAACAAGAGAAAGATGAACCAAAAGCAGAAAAAGAAAGACATGCAAGAAGTAAGAAATAAACAAAACCTAAACAAAAGACATGCAAAAACAAAGATGATAGAGGAACAAAATTTCTCAAAAATAAAAAAACAAAAAGAAAAGCTTAAAGAAAGCGCATGGGGACCCAGCCTGAGGAAGGACTAAAGGTGTCCGAAACGTCGCGACGGGCCCCATGGAAAATAAAGCATGCAAAAATATTAATAGATAACAAAGGCGAAACGAACCAAAGCAAGAACCCAGAAAAGGAAGTTAAAAAGAAAGCCAAAACGGAAAGAAAACCAAGAGAGCTGAAGGACCAAGGGGGAGGAAACAGTGGCAGGACCGTGCACTTACCTCACTCCGACGGAGGGTATCTTCCGTTGGAGGGGGGGTCTTTTCCCCTAACCTAACCGGCCTGTGCCGCCACTGTTTTCCGACCCCTTGGGACCTGAGGAATGGGAGACCTGAATGAGCCCTAACACATAACCAATTGACATACCATAACTCAAATTGATAACCCTACCCAAAATGCTATCCTAAACACAACCCTAACCCATAACCCCTAATTGGCCTAACCCTAACCCCAGACTTGACTAACCCTAAATATAACCCCTAAACATAACCCTAATTTGGATGAATATAGAAAACTAAGATAGAGGGGGTGGGACACATATTTTCAAAAACCTTACTGCAAGCAGTATAAAACTAGCCCAAATTGGAAGGGAAGGGATACAGCCAAAAGAAGGCAAAAGTATATAAATAATGCTCCCAGAAGCCCCAAAAACTGGTAGAGCCTAAATTCAGGGATGGGAGTGCTAGTCTGCATAAAGGTAAGGGTTTGACTATAAGTGGAAGAAAGTTGGAAAGAAACGGAAGGCTAAAATCAAGCAACAGAAGGGGGAAAGACTAGGGGGTGCCAATAGAAAAGGGAGGGAGAAACACACATAAAGACAAAGCTAAAGAAGACAGACACATGCAAGAAGGAAAGACAAACAAGAGAAAGATGAACCAAAAGCAGAAAAAGAAAGACATGCAAGAAGTAAGAAATAAACAAAACCTAAACAAAGGACATGCAAAAACAAAGATGATAGAGGAACAAAATTTCTCAAAAATAAAAAAACAAAAAGAAAAGCTTAAAGAAAGCGCATGGGGACCCAGCCTGAGGAAGGACTAAAGGTGTCCGAAACGTCGCGACGGGCCCCATGGAAAATAAAGCATGCAAAAATATTAATAGATAACAAAGGCGAAACGAACCAAAGCAAGAACCCAGAAAAGGAAGTTAAAAAGAAAGCCAAAACGGAAAGAAAACCAAGAGAGCTGAAGGACCAAGGGGGAGGAAACAGTGGCAGGACCGTGCACTTACCTCACTCCGACGGAGGGTATCTTCCGTTGGAGGGGGGGTCTTTTCCCCTAACCTAACTCTAACCCTAACCCTAACTAACCCTAACCCTAACCCTAACCCTAACCCTAACCCTAACCCTAACTCTAACCCTAACCCTAACCCTAACCCTAACCCTAACTCTAACCCTAACCCTAACTAACCCTAACCCTAACCCTAACCCTAACCCTAACCCTAACCCTAACCCTAACCCTGACACACTTTGTCAAACATGGACTTGAAGAACTCCGGATAGCAGGGTTACAGAAAAACGCATCTTGGTCAGATGCGAAACGTAGAAGTATGGAGAGAAGATGGATCTATTGGCTGGGAACAAGAATACCGGATGGATTGAATGTAGTACTATAGGTTAAATTCTCAACCTGTCTATGTTCAAGTAACCCTACTGGTGACCCTATCCTTGATTTTCTGTCTGTGTCTAACCCTAGGCCTAACCCTAATCCCAACCCTAATCCTAACCACAACCCTATCCCCAACCCTAACCCTAACCCCAATCCCAACCCTAGCCCCAACCCTATTCCTAACCCTTACCCCAACCCTAACCCTAACCTTTTCTTAACCCTAACCCCAACCATAACCCTAACTACTACCCTCTAACCCTAATGTAGACCCTAATCCTAACCCTTGTCTGTCCTGTTCTAACCCCAACCCTAGTGTGTTTCTTAGCAACGTCACCAGTGATAACCCTAACGATTAATAGACATCTTCATTTCAACATAAAACATAAGAGATACGATATAATTAATTATTATAATATACAGAGGCTAAATTATACATAACACAAGATATTAATATAGGATAAAGAAGTAATATAGTGCAATATGATATAATAGATTATATAGATAGTACAATATATATAATATAATATTAAGTAATATAATATAATAAGGGCATAAAGTTAGATATATAACTTATATTTAACATTTATACACATAATTTATTAATATATACTTCATACATATGATATAATAATATTATCCATTAAAACATCATATATAGTGGGTAACAGCTAATAATGAATAGGGACTAATTACATTTATATGGTAGAACCTAATTGTAAGCAGAAATGGGATGAGTTCAAATTTTTGTTCCTTGATTTGAAAAAAACAGTTGGGTGGGAGGGGTATATATATAGAGCAGTCGCAAAGGACGGACAGCCAGTTTGAGGTTGGCTGTGGTGGGGAAAGGACCTCTAAGAGAATAATAGTGTGCCATTAAAACCGACCTGACGAAGGCATTGAAACGTGCCGAAACGTTGTCGGTACGGCACACGGGGGAATTTAGGATTATAATAGCTATAATTGGGTGGGTTTTGACTGTATAATTTTTTTTAATTTTATAGGTTTTAGTTTGGATTTAGATTTTTATTTGCTAACTGTTAATTGGTAGGGGGATTAATTTAGAATTTTGATTTAGTTAGAATATTGATTAAGTAAAATAACAAAGGCGAAATTGTTTCATAAATAAAAAGCAAATAATTAGTAATTATAATATAACTGATCTAGCATTTACATATATAAACTAAAAAGTGATTAAGTATATAACCAAGGCAACTTCAAAAAATAAATAATAACAGAAAAAATGTATAGAGAAGATATGGATGGGGGTTGGACTGTGGTCAGATATGGGAGGACACGTCCACCGTACAAAGAAAGAGAGGACCAGTATGGGGGTTGGGGTCGTAGGGGGATGGCCCGTGCACTTCCCTTTCCCTCCAGGAGAGGGGGCGATGCCCCTAACCCTGGGAGGGGAAAGGTTTTTTCTAAACCTAACCGGCCTGTGCCTCCCCCACGACCCACCCGGCAGAAAGGTCCTATGGCTCCGTCATATGCAGAGGTGGTGCGCCAAGGTTCTAGGGGACCCACCCGTTGGTTTTCTCCCCCACGAGAACGGGGCTCCCGGGTGAAATGGCAACCCGCAGAGCCGGATTTTGGTAGATTGATCCGGAAAATGAACGGAGTGATCAAGGTGGTCCACCACATAACAAATGTGGATCCGAGTGAAGGCAAGCCGCAACCACGGATGATTGCAAGGATGGTGGAGACCTTAACCACCATGATACAACCGGCTTTCCCAAGCGAAAAGGCGCTGGACCTCATAGAGGGGAACGCCAGGAATTGGGGATATACAACATGCCTCATTCTGTCAGACCACTATGAGCAATGCCTGGAAGAATTGTTAGAGGAGCTAGGAAGCCTGCTTACCCCGGATTGGAGAACGGCGTTTGAAGTGGCAGTGAGATGGGCGAGACGAAGATGGCCCCGCCTCACACAAGAGGTGGTGGACCATGCAGAGGCTCTCATTGTGGCGAAGGTGAATGATTGTGGCCGAGCTCGGGAGCAGGTTCCTAGACATTCAACTCCAGTGGCGACCAGGGTTCCAAAACCGCTGTCCCAGCGCTTGGTCCGGACGGAACCCGGGGTCACTCAGCGACGACAGCTGGGGGAACCCCCGCGAACAGAACCCGGGACCATTCAGCCACGGCAGCTGGTGGAGCCCCCATTGCAACAGAGGGAAAAGAGAACACGAGAGGGGAGATGTCAAGGGAAACAAAAGGAGGATAGGACAACAACTCAAGGCTCGACAATGACAGAAGTGGTAGAAACGGCAACAACACGGAGAAGATTGAGGGGAGTCATATTGACAGAGGGAAATGCAGAGAGGGAACTGGGAATTGAAATTCTGGCAGAAACTGGACTGGAGAAGACTGCAAAACAGCAACCTCAATTCCAACCACAGATGGTCCAAAAATTGGACACCCTGGTGGAAGAATCAGTATCGGAAGATGAGGGGGCAGTGCATATTCTTTTGGGACCAGATCAAGTCAGTGTCCATAGAGCAGATGAAGACGAAGATCTTATGTCCTTTGAGCCAGACTATGTGAGTGTCCATGAAGCGGAAGACGAGCTGGAGGTAGAGGATGTCTTCCAGGAATCTGGTGGGGGTGTCGTCGATCCAGAATCTGAGCTCGAACAAGACTGGGTGACTAGGCACCAAAATACCCAAAGGAAGGGGTCGTGGGACCTTGAAATTACCAGAAAATGGCTGGTCATCGGGGACTCTAACCTCTCCCGGATGCCACCCTTTTGTAATGGCAATTTGCAGATTGATAGCTATCCTGGGGGACACTTTAGACATGGACAGGCCCTTATGGAGAAAGCGGAAGTCAGGAAGGGACTGACAGTTGAGAAGGTGGTGTTGTCATTTGGCATTAATAGTAGGGGAAATAGGTCAAAGGAAACTACAATCAAAAACCTACAAGCAGTGATTAGGGCCACCAAAAGAAGGTGTCCGTATGCGGAGGTGTGGGTTCCTTTGATTAACTTTTCAGACTCACTCCCGATTGACGAGAAAAATAATCTCCAAACGATCAATGAGCATATTAAAAGGAATATGGGTTATATCCCTCTTTTACCAAAAGACAAATTCCAAGTTCAAGGGGATAATATTCATTGGACTGAGGAGACCGCAGCGGCCATGTTTTCCCATTGGGTGACGTTTTTAAACTAATTAGCCCTCAAAACCAAATAAAAGGGAGGGCCAATGGAATGAACCCATTGGGAAGAAGGGAGACAGAAACTTTGGTGTCGAGAGAGGTGGTGGTTTTGGCTAAAGATTTCAAATTAACTCAACATCAACACACCATTCTGAGCAAAGGATTGTCATTTATCCCATCTTGGAAACTACTTAAAGACCAAAAAGAACAATTCCAATTGGATATGCAAAATTATCACCGGAAACTAAAGTTAATGGCATACTTTAAGGATTCCGGGAGAAGAAAACCGCTACCTTTTGTCGGACCATCGACCTGGACACCACCGATGAATCAACTACCCGTAGAGATTGAAAAATTAATGGAATTGGACTATAAGATCTTTAAAAATTATTATAAACAGAAACCAGAGAAATGGAATATATCGAGGGATGAGGTTCAGGCTATGAAAGAGCTGATGAAGGCAAAACATATTGTGATCAAGCCAGCTGATAAGGGCTCAGCCATTGTCATCCTGAGCAGGGAACAATATGTGATGGAAGTAGAACGACAATTAGAAAATAGGGAATACTATGAAAAATTGGATAACCCAATTTATTGGGAAACTATGCCAATGGTGGCAAAAATTATTCAACAATTGAAAGAAAAAAAATTTATTAATGCGAAACAAGCTCAATACCTCATCGGAGAGTCTGAACCGCGGGAACGTCGATTCTACATTCTTCCAAAAATTCATAAAAATCCGAAAGAATGGACGGTGCCCTTTGAGATACCTCCCGGAAGACCGATCGTCTCTGATTGTGGGAGCGACACATGTGGCACAGCGGAATATTTGGATTATTATTTAAATCCGCTTTCCAATCAACATCCGGCATTTGTAAAGGACACTTATCATTTTATAGAAATAGTCAAGAGCTTACGGGTTTCTCCAGAGACGTGGTTATTTTCTATGGATGTAGAAAGCCTGTATACGAATATTCCAATACAAGCGGGAATTGAATGTGTGAGGAAGGCTTTTAGGAAATTCCCAGATCCACGGAGACCAGATGAAGAATTGATTAAATTGTTGGAGATAAATTTAACACGGAATGATTTCATGTTTGACGATAAGTATTACTTGCAAATTAAAGGGACGGCTATGGGGAAGAAGTTTGCTCCAGCTTATGCAAATATTTTTATGGCCAATTGGGAGAGTGAAATTTTGGAAAAATGTATTCTGAAACCAATTGCTTATTTGAGATATTTGGATGACATATGGGGACTGTGGCCGGGATCTGAGGGTGAATTTGACTATTTTGTTAAACAACTGAATTCCCATGATCCATCAATAAAAATTAAGGCGGAGATTCATAAGAATCAAATAGATTTTCTCGACACCACCGTATTCAAAGGACCAAACTTTCACAAGGATTTTAAACTTGATATTAAGGTCTACTTTAAAAGTACAGATACCCATTCCCTTGTACATAAAGCGAGTTTCCATCCAAAACACACTTTTACGGGGGTTGTAAAATCACAACTTCTACGTTTTCACCGCATATGTACAAGGAAAGAGGATTTTTGGCAGGCAGTCAACGTTCTATTTAGAGCTCTGCGAAAGCGGGGGTATTCCAGGTCTCTATTAAGACGGTGTCTGAGGACCTTCCAGGAGAAACGGGTGAAGGACCAGGGAAAGGTCATCCCGTTGATCACGGACTATTTTTCAGTGGGCAAAACCCTGCACACCTGGATGAAAAGAAATTTTGAAGGGACTATGAATACAGTAGGATGGATGCCACAATCTACCATCATATCGGCATTCCGTCGAAAGAAAAACTTGAAAGATCTACTGGTCCGGGCAAAATTACCATCACTAGAAACCCGGAAACCACAACCACTTAGCCGGTATTTCAGGAAATTACGATTTGTAAAGAATGCTCGTGATAAGTCGGTAATCAAGATTGAACAGGATTTTGATCCAAAATCAAAAAATTGTGTATATTTGATATTTTGTGCCAAGTGTGGAAGCAAATATGTGGGCGAGACCAGGAATCCATTGATGGTTCGTTTAATGCAACACCGCTATAATATAAAAAATAAAAAAGAAATGGAAAAACCACTGGTGACACACTTTGTCAAACATGGACTTGAAGAACTCCGGATAGCAGGGTTACAGAAAAACGCATCTTGGTCAGATGCGAAACGTAGAAGTATGGAGAGAAGATGGATCTATTGGCTGGGAACAAGAATACCGGATGGATTGAATGTAGTACTATAGGTTAAATTCTCAACCTGTCTATGTTCAAGTAACCCTACTGGTGACCCTATCCTTGATTTTCTGTCTGTGTCTAACCCTAGGCCTAACCCTAATCCCAACCCTAATCCTAACCACAACCCTATCCCCAACCCTAACCCTAACCCCAATCCCAACCCTAGCCCCAACCCTATTCCTAACCCTTACCCCAACCCTAACCCTAACCTTTTCTTAACCCTAACCCCAACCATAACCCTAACTACTACCCTCTAACCCTAATGTAGACCCTAATCCTAACCCTTGTCTGTCCTGTTCTAACCCCAACCCTAGTGTGTTTCTTAGCAACGTCACCAGTGATAACCCTAACGATTAATAGACATCTTCATTTCAACATAAAACATAAGAGATACGATATAATTAATTATTATAATATACAGAGGCTAAATTATACATAACACAAGATATTAATATAGGATAAAGAAGTAATATAGTGCAATATGATATAATAGATTATATAGATAGTACAATATATATAATATAATATTAAGTAATATAATATAATAAGGGCATAAAGTTAGATATATAACTTATATTTAACATTTATACACATAATTTATTAATATATACTTCATACATATGATATAATAATATTATCCATTAAAACATCATATATAGTGGGTAACAGCTAATAATGAATAGGGACTAATTACATTTATATGGTAGAACCTAATTGTAAGCAGAAATGGGATGAGTTCAAATTTTTGTTCCTTGATTTGAAAAAAACAGTTGGGTGGGAGGGGTATATATATAGAGCAGTCGCAAAGGACGGACAGCCAGTTTGAGGTTGGCTGTGGTGGGGAAAGGACCTCTAAGAGAATAATAGTGTGCCATTAAAACCGACCTGACGAAGGCATTGAAACGTGCCGAAACGTTGTCGGTACGGCACACGGGGGAATTTAGGATTATAATAGCTATAATTGGGTGGGTTTTGACTGTATAATTTTTTTTAATTTTATAGGTTTTAGTTTGGATTTAGATTTTTATTTGCTAACTGTTAATTGGTAGGGGGATTAATTTAGAATTTTGATTTAGTTAGAATATTGATTAAGTAAAATAACAAAGGCGAAATTGTTTCATAAATAAAAAGCAAATAATTAGTAATTATAATATAACTGATCTAGCATTTACATATATAAACTAAAAAGTGATTAAGTATATAACCAAGGCAACTTCAAAAAATAAATAATAACAGAAAAAATGTATAGAGAAGATATGGATGGGGGTTGGACTGTGGTCAGATATGGGAGGACACGTCCACCGTACAAAGAAAGAGAGGACCAGTATGGGGGTTGGGGTCGTAGGGGGATGGCCCGTGCACTTCCCTTTCCCTCCAGGAGAGGGGGCGATGCCCCTAACCCTGGGAGGGGAAAGGTTTTTTCTAAACCTAACCGGCCTGTGCCTCCCCCACGACCCACCCGGCAGAAAGGTCCTATGGCTCCGTCATATGCAGAGGTGGTGCGCCAAGGTTCTAGGGGACCCACCCGTTGGTTTTCTCCCCCACGAGAACGGGGCTCCCGGGTGAAATGGCAACCCGCAGAGCCGGATTTTGGTAGATTGATCCGGAAAATGAACGGAGTGATCAAGGTGGTCCACCACATAACAAATGTGGATCCGAGTGAAGGCAAGCCGCAACCACGGATGATTGCAAGGATGGTGGAGACCTTAACCACCATGATACAACCGGCTTTCCCAAGCGAAAAGGCGCTGGACCTCATAGAGGGGAACGCCAGGAATTGGGGATATACAACATGCCTCATTCTGTCAGACCACTATGAGCAATGCCTGGAAGAATTGTTAGAGGAGCTAGGAAGCCTGCTTACCCCGGATTGGAGAACGGCGTTTGAAGTGGCAGTGAGATGGGCGAGACGAAGATGGCCCCGCCTCACACAAGAGGTGGTGGACCATGCAGAGGCTCTCATTGTGGCGAAGGTGAATGATTGTGGCCGAGCTCGGGAGCAGGTTCCTAGACATTCAACTCCAGTGGCGACCAGGGTTCCAAAACCGCTGTCCCAGCGCTTGGTCCGGACGGAACCCGGGGTCACTCAGCGACGACAGCTGGGGGAACCCCCGCGAACAGAACCCGGGACCATTCAGCCACGGCAGCTGGTGGAGCCCCCATTGCAACAGAGGGAAAAGAGAACACGAGAGGGGAGATGTCAAGGGAAACAAAAGGAGGATAGGACAACAACTCAAGGCTCGACAATGACAGAAGTGGTAGAAACGGCAACAACACGGAGAAGATTGAGGGGAGTCATATTGACAGAGGGAAATGCAGAGAGGGAACTGGGAATTGAAATTCTGGCAGAAACTGGACTGGAGAAGACTGCAAAACAGCAACCTCAATTCCAACCACAGATGGTCCAAAAATTGGACACCCTGGTGGAAGAATCAGTATCGGAAGATGAGGGGGCAGTGCATATTCTTTTGGGACCAGATCAAGTCAGTGTCCATAGAGCAGATGAAGACGAAGATCTTATGTCCTTTGAGCCAGACTATGTGAGTGTCCATGAAGCGGAAGACGAGCTGGAGGTAGAGGATGTCTTCCAGGAATCTGGTGGGGGTGTCGTCGATCCAGAATCTGAGCTCGAACAAGACTGGGTGACTAGGCACCAAAATACCCAAAGGAAGGGGTCGTGGGACCTTGAAATTACCAGAAAATGGCTGGTCATCGGGGACTCTAACCTCTCCCGGATGCCACCCTTTTGTAATGGCAATTTGCAGATTGATAGCTATCCTGGGGGACACTTTAGACATGGACAGGCCCTTATGGAGAAAGCGGAAGTCAGGAAGGGACTGACAGTTGAGAAGGTGGTGTTGTCATTTGGCATTAATAGTAGGGGAAATAGGTCAAAGGAAACTACAATCAAAAACCTACAAGCAGTGATTAGGGCCACCAAAAGAAGGTGTCCGTATGCGGAGGTGTGGGTTCCTTTGATTAACTTTTCAGACTCACTCCCGATTGACGAGAAAAATAATCTCCAAACGATCAATGAGCATATTAAAAGGAATATGGGTTATATCCCTCTTTTACCAAAAGACAAATTCCAAGTTCAAGGGGATAATATTCATTGGACTGAGGAGACCGCAGCGGCCATGTTTTCCCATTGGGTGACGTTTTTAAACTAATTAGCCCTCAAAACCAAATAAAAGGGAGGGCCAATGGAATGAACCCATTGGGAAGAAGGGAGACAGAAACTTTGGTGTCGAGAGAGGTGGTGGTTTTGGCTAAAGATTTCAAATTAACTCAACATCAACACACCATTCTGAGCAAAGGATTGTCATTTATCCCATCTTGGAAACTACTTAAAGACCAAAAAGAACAATTCCAATTGGATATGCAAAATTATCACCGGAAACTAAAGTTAATGGCATACTTTAAGGATTCCGGGAGAAGAAAACCGCTACCTTTTGTCGGACCATCGACCTGGACACCACCGATGAATCAACTACCCGTAGAGATTGAAAAATTAATGGAATTGGACTATAAGATCTTTAAAAATTATTATAAACAGAAACCAGAGAAATGGAATATATCGAGGGATGAGGTTCAGGCTATGAAAGAGCTGATGAAGGCAAAACATATTGTGATCAAGCCAGCTGATAAGGGCTCAGCCATTGTCATCCTGAGCAGGGAACAATATGTGATGGAAGTAGAACGACAATTAGAAAATAGGGAATACTATGAAAAATTGGATAACCCAATTTATTGGGAAACTATGCCAATGGTGGCAAAAATTATTCAACAATTGAAAGAAAAAAAATTTATTAATGCGAAACAAGCTCAATACCTCATCGGAGAGTCTGAACCGCGGGAACGTCGATTCTACATTCTTCCAAAAATTCATAAAAATCCGAAAGAATGGACGGTGCCCTTTGAGATACCTCCCGGAAGACCGATCGTCTCTGATTGTGGGAGCGACACATGTGGCACAGCGGAATATTTGGATTATTATTTAAATCCGCTTTCCAATCAACATCCGGCATTTGTAAAGGACACTTATCATTTTATAGAAATAGTCAAGAGCTTACGGGTTTCTCCAGAGACGTGGTTATTTTCTATGGATGTAGAAAGCCTGTATACGAATATTCCAATACAAGCGGGAATTGAATGTGTGAGGAAGGCTTTTAGGAAATTCCCAGATCCACGGAGACCAGATGAAGAATTGATTAAATTGTTGGAGATAAATTTAACACGGAATGATTTCATGTTTGACGATAAGTATTACTTGCAAATTAAAGGGACGGCTATGGGGAAGAAGTTTGCTCCAGCTTATGCAAATATTTTTATGGCCAATTGGGAGAGTGAAATTTTGGAAAAATGTATTCTGAAACCAATTGCTTATTTGAGATATTTGGATGACATATGGGGACTGTGGCCGGGATCTGAGGGTGAATTTGACTATTTTGTTAAACAACTGAATTCCCATGATCCATCAATAAAAATTAAGGCGGAGATTCATAAGAATCAAATAGATTTTCTCGACACCACCGTATTCAAAGGACCAAACTTTCACAAGGATTTTAAACTTGATATTAAGGTCTACTTTAAAAGTACAGATACCCATTCCCTTGTACATAAAGCGAGTTTCCATCCAAAACACACTTTTACGGGGGTTGTAAAATCACAACTTCTACGTTTTCACCGCATATGTACAAGGAAAGAGGATTTTTGGCAGGCAGTCAACGTTCTATTTAGAGCTCTGCGAAAGCGGGGGTATTCCAGGTCTCTATTAAGACGGTGTCTGAGGACCTTCCAGGAGAAACGGGTGAAGGACCAGGGAAAGGTCATCCCGTTGATCACGGACTATTTTTCAGTGGGCAAAACCCTGCACACCTGGATGAAAAGAAATTTTGAAGGGACTATGAATACAGTAGGATGGATGCCACAATCTACCATCATATCGGCATTCCGTCGAAAGAAAAACTTGAAAGATCTACTGGTCCGGGCAAAATTACCATCACTAGAAACCCGGAAACCACAACCACTTAGCCGGTATTTCAGGAAATTACGATTTGTAAAGAATGCTCGTGATAAGTCGGTAATCAAGATTGAACAGGATTTTGATCCAAAATCAAAAAATTGTGTATATTTGATATTTTGTGCCAAGTGTGGAAGCAAATATGTGGGCGAGACCAGGAATCCATTGATGGTTCGTTTAATGCAACACCGCTATAATATAAAAAATAAAAAAGAAATGGAAAAACCACTGGTGACACACTTTGTCAAACATGGACTTGAAGAACTCCGGATAGCAGGGTTACAGAAAAACGCATCTTGGTCAGATGCGAAACGTAGAAGTATGGAGAGAAGATGGATCTATTGGCTGGGAACAAGAATACCGGATGGATTGAATGTAGTACTATAGGTTAAATTCTCAACCTGTCTATGTTCAAGTAACCCTACTGGTGACCCTATCCTTGATTTTCTGTCTGTGTCTAACCCTAGGCCTAACCCTAATCCCAACCCTAATCCTAACCACAACCCTATCCCCAACCCTAACCCTAACCCCAATCCCAACCCTAGCCCCAACCCTATTCCTAACCCTTACCCCAACCCTAACCCTAACCTTTTCTTAACCCTAACCCCAACCATAACCCTAACTACTACCCTCTAACCCTAATGTAGACCCTAATCCTAACCCTTGTCTGTCCTGTTCTAACCCCAACCCTAGTGTGTTTCTTAGCAACGTCACCAGTGATAACCCTAACGATTAATAGACATCTTCATTTCAACATAAAACATAAGAGATACGATATAATTAATTATTATAATATACAGAGGCTAAATTATACATAACACAAGATATTAATATAGGATAAAGAAGTAATATAGTGCAATATGATATAATAGATTATATAGATAGTACAATATATATAATATAATATTAAGTAATATAATATAATAAGGGCATAAAGTTAGATATATAACTTATATTTAACATTTATACACATAATTTATTAATATATACTTCATACATATGATATAATAATATTATCCATTAAAACATCATATATAGTGGGTAACAGCTAATAATGAATAGGGACTAATTACATTTATATGGTAGAACCTAATTGTAAGCAGAAATGGGATGAGTTCAAATTTTTGTTCCTTGATTTGAAAAAAACAGTTGGGTGGGAGGGGTATATATATAGAGCAGTCGCAAAGGACGGACAGCCAGTTTGAGGTTGGCTGTGGTGGGGAAAGGACCTCTAAGAGAATAATAGTGTGCCATTAAAACCGACCTGACGAAGGCATTGAAACGTGCCGAAACGTTGTCGGTACGGCACACGGGGGAATTTAGGATTATAATAGCTATAATTGGGTGGGTTTTGACTGTATAATTTTTTTTAATTTTATAGGTTTTAGTTTGGATTTAGATTTTTATTTGCTAACTGTTAATTGGTAGGGGGATTAATTTAGAATTTTGATTTAGTTAGAATATTGATTAAGTAAAATAACAAAGGCGAAATTGTTTCATAAATAAAAAGCAAATAATTAGTAATTATAATATAACTGATCTAGCATTTACATATATAAACTAAAAAGTGATTAAGTATATAACCAAGGCAACTTCAAAAAATAAATAATAACAGAAAAAATGTATAGAGAAGATATGGATGGGGGTTGGACTGTGGTCAGATATGGGAGGACACGTCCACCGTACAAAGAAAGAGAGGACCAGTATGGGGGTTGGGGTCGTAGGGGGATGGCCCGTGCACTTCCCTTTCCCTCCAGGAGAGGGGGCGATGCCCCTAACCCTGGGAGGGGAAAGGTTTTTTCTAAACCTAACCGGCCTGTGCCTCCCCCACGACCCACCCGGCAGAAAGGTCCTATGGCTCCGTCATATGCAGAGGTGGTGCGCCAAGGTTCTAGGGGACCCACCCGTTGGTTTTCTCCCCCACGAGAACGGGGCTCCCGGGTGAAATGGCAACCCGCAGAGCCGGATTTTGGTAGATTGATCCGGAAAATGAACGGAGTGATCAAGGTGGTCCACCACATAACAAATGTGGATCCGAGTGAAGGCAAGCCGCAACCACGGATGATTGCAAGGATGGTGGAGACCTTAACCACCATGATACAACCGGCTTTCCCAAGCGAAAAGGCGCTGGACCTCATAGAGGGGAACGCCAGGAATTGGGGATATACAACATGCCTCATTCTGTCAGACCACTATGAGCAATGCCTGGAAGAATTGTTAGAGGAGCTAGGAAGCCTGCTTACCCCGGATTGGAGAACGGCGTTTGAAGTGGCAGTGAGATGGGCGAGACGAAGATGGCCCCGCCTCACACAAGAGGTGGTGGACCATGCAGAGGCTCTCATTGTGGCGAAGGTGAATGATTGTGGCCGAGCTCGGGAGCAGGTTCCTAGACATTCAACTCCAGTGGCGACCAGGGTTCCAAAACCGCTGTCCCAGCGCTTGGTCCGGACGGAACCCGGGGTCACTCAGCGACGACAGCTGGGGGAACCCCCGCGAACAGAACCCGGGACCATTCAGCCACGGCAGCTGGTGGAGCCCCCATTGCAACAGAGGGAAAAGAGAACACGAGAGGGGAGATGTCAAGGGAAACAAAAGGAGGATAGGACAACAACTCAAGGCTCGACAATGACAGAAGTGGTAGAAACGGCAACAACACGGAGAAGATTGAGGGGAGTCATATTGACAGAGGGAAATGCAGAGAGGGAACTGGGAATTGAAATTCTGGCAGAAACTGGACTGGAGAAGACTGCAAAACAGCAACCTCAATTCCAACCACAGATGGTCCAAAAATTGGACACCCTGGTGGAAGAATCAGTATCGGAAGATGAGGGGGCAGTGCATATTCTTTTGGGACCAGATCAAGTCAGTGTCCATAGAGCAGATGAAGACGAAGATCTTATGTCCTTTGAGCCAGACTATGTGAGTGTCCATGAAGCGGAAGACGAGCTGGAGGTAGAGGATGTCTTCCAGGAATCTGGTGGGGGTGTCGTCGATCCAGAATCTGAGCTCGAACAAGACTGGGTGACTAGGCACCAAAATACCCAAAGGAAGGGGTCGTGGGACCTTGAAATTACCAGAAAATGGCTGGTCATCGGGGACTCTAACCTCTCCCGGATGCCACCCTTTTGTAATGGCAATTTGCAGATTGATAGCTATCCTGGGGGACACTTTAGACATGGACAGGCCCTTATGGAGAAAGCGGAAGTCAGGAAGGGACTGACAGTTGAGAAGGTGGTGTTGTCATTTGGCATTAATAGTAGGGGAAATAGGTCAAAGGAAACTACAATCAAAAACCTACAAGCAGTGATTAGGGCCACCAAAAGAAGGTGTCCGTATGCGGAGGTGTGGGTTCCTTTGATTAACTTTTCAGACTCACTCCCGATTGACGAGAAAAATAATCTCCAAACGATCAATGAGCATATTAAAAGGAATATGGGTTATATCCCTCTTTTACCAAAAGACAAATTCCAAGTTCAAGGGGATAATATTCATTGGACTGAGGAGACCGCAGCGGCCATGTTTTCCCATTGGGTGACGTTTTTAAACTAATTAGCCCTCAAAACCAAATAAAAGGGAGGGCCAATGGAATGAACCCATTGGGAAGAAGGGAGACAGAAACTTTGGTGTCGAGAGAGGTGGTGGTTTTGGCTAAAGATTTCAAATTAACTCAACATCAACACACCATTCTGAGCAAAGGATTGTCATTTATCCCATCTTGGAAACTACTTAAAGACCAAAAAGAACAATTCCAATTGGATATGCAAAATTATCACCGGAAACTAAAGTTAATGGCATACTTTAAGGATTCCGGGAGAAGAAAACCGCTACCTTTTGTCGGACCATCGACCTGGACACCACCGATGAATCAACTACCCGTAGAGATTGAAAAATTAATGGAATTGGACTATAAGATCTTTAAAAATTATTATAAACAGAAACCAGAGAAATGGAATATATCGAGGGATGAGGTTCAGGCTATGAAAGAGCTGATGAAGGCAAAACATATTGTGATCAAGCCAGCTGATAAGGGCTCAGCCATTGTCATCCTGAGCAGGGAACAATATGTGATGGAAGTAGAACGACAATTAGAAAATAGGGAATACTATGAAAAATTGGATAACCCAATTTATTGGGAAACTATGCCAATGGTGGCAAAAATTATTCAACAATTGAAAGAAAAAAAATTTATTAATGCGAAACAAGCTCAATACCTCATCGGAGAGTCTGAACCGCGGGAACGTCGATTCTACATTCTTCCAAAAATTCATAAAAATCCGAAAGAATGGACGGTGCCCTTTGAGATACCTCCCGGAAGACCGATCGTCTCTGATTGTGGGAGCGACACATGTGGCACAGCGGAATATTTGGATTATTATTTAAATCCGCTTTCCAATCAACATCCGGCATTTGTAAAGGACACTTATCATTTTATAGAAATAGTCAAGAGCTTACGGGTTTCTCCAGAGACGTGGTTATTTTCTATGGATGTAGAAAGCCTGTATACGAATATTCCAATACAAGCGGGAATTGAATGTGTGAGGAAGGCTTTTAGGAAATTCCCAGATCCACGGAGACCAGATGAAGAATTGATTAAATTGTTGGAGATAAATTTAACACGGAATGATTTCATGTTTGACGATAAGTATTACTTGCAAATTAAAGGGACGGCTATGGGGAAGAAGTTTGCTCCAGCTTATGCAAATATTTTTATGGCCAATTGGGAGAGTGAAATTTTGGAAAAATGTATTCTGAAACCAATTGCTTATTTGAGATATTTGGATGACATATGGGGACTGTGGCCGGGATCTGAGGGTGAATTTGACTATTTTGTTAAACAACTGAATTCCCATGATCCATCAATAAAAATTAAGGTGGAGATTCATAAGAATCAAATAGATTTTCTCGACACCACCGTATTCAAAGGACCAAACTTTCACAAGGATTTTAAACTTGATATTAAGGTCTACTTTAAAAGTACAGATACCCATTCCCTTGTACATAAAGCGAGTTTCCATCCAAAACACACTTTTACGGGGGTTGTAAAATCACAACTTCTACGTTTTCACCGCATATGTACAAGGAAAGAGGATTTTTGGCAGGCAGTCAACGTTCTATTTAGAGCTCTGCGAAAGCGGGGGTATTCCAGGTCTCTATTAAGACGGTGTCTGAGGACCTTCCAGGAGAAACGGGTGAAGGACCAGGGAAAGGTCATCCCGTTGATCACGGACTATTTTTCAGTGGGCAAAACCCTGCACACCTGGATGAAAAGAAATTTTGAAGGGACTATGAATACAGTAGGATGGATGCCACAATCTACCATCATATCGGCATTCCGTCGAAAGAAAAACTTGAAAGATCTACTGGTCCGGGCAAAATTACCATCACTAGAAACCCGGAAACCACAACCACTTAGCCGGTATTTCAGGAAATTACGATTTGTAAAGAATGCTCGTGATAAGTCGGTAATCAAGATTGAACAGGATTTTGATCCAAAATCAAAAAATTGTGTATATTTGATATTTTGTGCCAAGTGTGGAAGCAAATATGTGGGCGAGACCAGGAATCCATTGATGGTTCGTTTAATGCAACACCGCTATAATATAAAAAATAAAAAAGAAATGGAAAAACCACTGGTGACACACTTTGTCAAACATGGACTTGAAGAACTCCGGATAGCAGGGTTACAGAAAAACGCATCTTGGTCAGATGCGAAACGTAGAAGTATGGAGAGAAGATGGATCTATTGGCTGGGAACAAGAATACCGGATGGATTGAATGTAGTACTATAGGTTAAATTCTCAACCTGTCTATGTTCAAGTAACCCTACTGGTGACCCTATCCTTGATTTTCTGTCTGTGTCTAACCCTAGGCCTAACCCTAATCCCAACCCTAATCCTAACCACAACCCTATCCCCAACCCTAACCCTAACCCCAATCCCAACCCTAGCCCCAACCCTATTCCTAACCCTTACCCCAACCCTAACCCTAACCTTTTCTTAACCCTAACCCCAACCATAACCCTAACTACTACCCTCTAACCCTAATGTAGACCCTAATCCTAACCCTTGTCTGTCCTGTTCTAACCCCAACCCTAGTGTGTTTCTTAGCAACGTCACCAGTGATAACCCTAACGATTAATAGACATCTTCATTTCAACATAAAACATAAGAGATACGATATAATTAATTATTATAATATACAGAGGCTAAATTATACATAACACAAGATATTAATATAGGATAAAGAAGTAATATAGTGCAATATGATATAATAGATTATATAGATAGTACAATATATATAATATAATATTAAGTAATATAATATAATAAGGGCATAAAGTTAGATATATAACTTATATTTAACATTTATACACATAATTTATTAATATATACTTCATACATATGATATAATAATATTATCCATTAAAACATCATATATAGTGGGTAACAGCTAATAATGAATAGGGACTAATTACATTTATATGGTAGAACCTAATTGTAAGCAGAAATGGGATGAGTTCAAATTTTTGTTCCTTGATTTGAAAAAAACAGTTGGGTGGGAGGGGTATATATATAGAGCAGTCGCAAAGGACGGACAGCCAGTTTGAGGTTGGCTGTGGTGGGGAAAGGACCTCTAAGAGAATAATAGTGTGCCATTAAAACCGACCTGACGAAGGCATTGAAACGTGCCGAAACGTTGTCGGTACGGCACACGGGGGAATTTAGGATTATAATAGCTATAATTGGGTGGGTTTTGACTGTATAATTTTTTTTAATTTTATAGGTTTTAGTTTGGATTTAGATTTTTATTTGCTAACTGTTAATTGGTAGGGGGATTAATTTAGAATTTTGATTTAGTTAGAATATTGATTAAGTAAAATAACAAAGGCGAAATTGTTTCATAAATAAAAAGCAAATAATTAGTAATTATAATATAACTGATCTAGCATTTACATATATAAACTAAAAAGTGATTAAGTATATAACCAAGGCAACTTCAAAAAATAAATAATAACAGAAAAAATGTATAGAGAAGATATGGATGGGGGTTGGACTGTGGTCAGATATGGGAGGACACGTCCACCGTACAAAGAAAGAGAGGACCAGTATGGGGGTTGGGGTCGTAGGGGGATGGCCCGTGCACTTCCCTTTCCCTCCAGGAGAGGGGGCGATGCCCCTAACCCTGGGAGGGGAAAGGTTTTTTCTAAACCTAACCGGCCTGTGCCTCCCCCACGACCCACCCGGCAGAAAGGTCCTATGGCTCCGTCATATGCAGAGGTGGTGCGCCAAGGTTCTAGGGGACCCACCCGTTGGTTTTCTCCCCCACGAGAACGGGGCTCCCGGGTGAAATGGCAACCCGCAGAGCCGGATTTTGGTAGATTGATCCGGAAAATGAACGGAGTGATCAAGGTGGTCCACCACATAACAAATGTGGATCCGAGTGAAGGCAAGCCGCAACCACGGATGATTGCAAGGATGGTGGAGACCTTAACCACCATGATACAACCGGCTTTCCCAAGCGAAAAGGCGCTGGACCTCATAGAGGGGAACGCCAGGAATTGGGGATATACAACATGCCTCATTCTGTCAGACCACTATGAGCAATGCCTGGAAGAATTGTTAGAGGAGCTAGGAAGCCTGCTTACCCCGGATTGGAGAACGGCGTTTGAAGTGGCAGTGAGATGGGCGAGACGAAGATGGCCCCGCCTCACACAAGAGGTGGTGGACCATGCAGAGGCTCTCATTGTGGCGAAGGTGAATGATTGTGGCCGAGCTCGGGAGCAGGTTCCTAGACATTCAACTCCAGTGGCGACCAGGGTTCCAAAACCGCTGTCCCAGCGCTTGGTCCGGACGGAACCCGGGGTCACTCAGCGACGACAGCTGGGGGAACCCCCGCGAACAGAACCCGGGACCATTCAGCCACGGCAGCTGGTGGAGCCCCCATTGCAACAGAGGGAAAAGAGAACACGAGAGGGGAGATGTCAAGGGAAACAAAAGGAGGATAGGACAACAACTCAAGGCTCGACAATGACAGAAGTGGTAGAAACGGCAACAACACGGAGAAGATTGAGGGGAGTCATATTGACAGAGGGAAATGCAGAGAGGGAACTGGGAATTGAAATTCTGGCAGAAACTGGACTGGAGAAGACTGCAAAACAGCAACCTCAATTCCAACCACAGATGGTCCAAAAATTGGACACCCTGGTGGAAGAATCAGTATCGGAAGATGAGGGGGCAGTGCATATTCTTTTGGGACCAGATCAAGTCAGTGTCCATAGAGCAGATGAAGACGAAGATCTTATGTCCTTTGAGCCAGACTATGTGAGTGTCCATGAAGCGGAAGACGAGCTGGAGGTAGAGGATGTCTTCCAGGAATCTGGTGGGGGTGTCGTCGATCCAGAATCTGAGCTCGAACAAGACTGGGTGACTAGGCACCAAAATACCCAAAGGAAGGGGTCGTGGGACCTTGAAATTACCAGAAAATGGCTGGTCATCGGGGACTCTAACCTCTCCCGGATGCCACCCTTTTGTAATGGCAATTTGCAGATTGATAGCTATCCTGGGGGACACTTTAGACATGGACAGGCCCTTATGGAGAAAGCGGAAGTCAGGAAGGGACTGACAGTTGAGAAGGTGGTGTTGTCATTTGGCATTAATAGTAGGGGAAATAGGTCAAAGGAAACTACAATCAAAAACCTACAAGCAGTGATTAGGGCCACCAAAAGAAGGTGTCCGTATGCGGAGGTGTGGGTTCCTTTGATTAACTTTTCAGACTCACTCCCGATTGACGAGAAAAATAATCTCCAAACGATCAATGAGCATATTAAAAGGAATATGGGTTATATCCCTCTTTTACCAAAAGACAAATTCCAAGTTCAAGGGGATAATATTCATTGGACTGAGGAGACCGCAGCGGCCATGTTTTCCCATTGGGTGACGTTTTTAAACTAATTAGCCCTCAAAACCAAATAAAAGGGAGGGCCAATGGAATGAACCCATTGGGAAGAAGGGAGACAGAAACTTTGGTGTCGAGAGAGGTGGTGGTTTTGGCTAAAGATTTCAAATTAACTCAACATCAACACACCATTCTGAGCAAAGGATTGTCATTTATCCCATCTTGGAAACTACTTAAAGACCAAAAAGAACAATTCCAATTGGATATGCAAAATTATCACCGGAAACTAAAGTTAATGGCATACTTTAAGGATTCCGGGAGAAGAAAACCGCTACCTTTTGTCGGACCATCGACCTGGACACCACCGATGAATCAACTACCCGTAGAGATTGAAAAATTAATGGAATTGGACTATAAGATCTTTAAAAATTATTATAAACAGAAACCAGAGAAATGGAATATATCGAGGGATGAGGTTCAGGCTATGAAAGAGCTGATGAAGGCAAAACATATTGTGATCAAGCCAGCTGATAAGGGCTCAGCCATTGTCATCCTGAGCAGGGAACAATATGTGATGGAAGTAGAACGACAATTAGAAAATAGGGAATACTATGAAAAATTGGATAACCCAATTTATTGGGAAACTATGCCAATGGTGGCAAAAATTATTCAACAATTGAAAGAAAAAAAATTTATTAATGCGAAACAAGCTCAATACCTCATCGGAGAGTCTGAACCGCGGGAACGTCGATTCTACATTCTTCCAAAAATTCATAAAAATCCGAAAGAATGGACGGTGCCCTTTGAGATACCTCCCGGAAGACCGATCGTCTCTGA